>NC_064638.1:677313115-677613115 GCF_023864345.2 Schistocerca serialis cubense | reverse complement strand
GTTTCGATTAGATTTGCTATTTATTGATCACACAAATTCTGTTGTAAGTTGTTACACATGGACATAGGATGAGACACAATTACAATTTGTATAATATTATAATTAACTCATAATAAGAAAAAGAACAGTTTCATCTGTAGAATGAAATAAATTGGCTAAACAGTTGTGCTATTTAATGATAAATTTAGAGAGCTGTGGGCATTCCTCAGGCACACATATGATCAGTTTACTTGTACCAAATATGATCTATTTTACGAACTTTTTATAACATTTATTGACTTCTCACTAAGAATTAGGAACTGTAACACATGGTAAACACCTATCAACAGAATAAAATATAATAACATAGAGTTGCCATCTAAAAGAAAAAGGAACATACTGGAAAAAACTTATTTGAGAGATTTGAATTGCAATTCTCAACATAAACCATTTTGTAACTTTTCAAATTGTTCACTGGGTAATGGCTTAGCTAACAAGTCAGCAAGTTTTTCCTCTGTGTCTACACAATAAACATCAATAATTCCCTTGCTCACATAGTCTCTGGCAAAATTTTATTTAATGTCAATGTGAATCATTCACTCATGCTCCCATCTTCCAAGCAAATGAATACAAGGATTGTTGTATTTTAAAATCTTTACTGGGTAGTTGATCTTGAGACCCAAGTCAGTCAACAGTTGAATGAGTCACAGACATTCAGTTGGTGCTATGACCAATGTTACATAATCAGCTTAATTTGAAGATAAGGCGATATAGCTTCGTCGTTTCATCATCCAACAAACAGCATGTCTATGCACTTGAAAAAGGAATCCTGATGTTGGCTTCCTACCTTCTCCACTGCCAAAATTTGCATCTAGGTAGCAGAGAATAAACTCTGCTCCTCCTCTTCCACAATGCAAAACAAAATTCAATGTTCCTTTGATGTATCTTAGTATTCTTTTAAGCCCCTTTCAATGACTCCCTATTGGGTTTCTTCGTTATCTGGTGAAATAATTACTGTTACTTTCAGGTCTGGTCATGTTGTAAACATGGCACACATCAGACAACCTATCAATTGACGTAATGGTTTGCATACACTGATGTAATATTGATAATTACGGGTATTAGTTCTGGCTGCTTTCTATTTTAGTTTTGTCTCCATTGGTGTATTAGTCATGTTCCTACTGTTCATGTCAAAAAATTCCATTAGTTCATGTAAGTATATAGGTTGAGCCACAATTATTTTGTCATCTGACCTTTTGAAATCAATGCAAAGAAATGATTTAAGGTCTCTGACAATTGGTTATTCCAAAGCCCTTTTAATTTTTTTGACCTCGTACAGTTACTTGCAACAATTATAATCTTCATATAATAGAAAATACGTTCTACTATCTTCCAAGTTGCCTATGTGCAAACATCTGTCAATATTTGACTGTTTAAGTCCAGTACTTTTGTTAAAACTATCAAATGTTGCAATCCACCTATGAGGAGCCTGCTTCAATCCATAAGAGACCTTTTTTAATTTGAAGATGTGATTATTTTAATCTGCGACAGCTTAGGGATCTTCATGTAGACATAGTTATGTAGATCTTCACATAGAAAGGAATCTATGGCATCCATTTGGCACATATATAGTTCCTTCGGAATGATGATTGACACCAGTGTTCTCAATATAGCTAAATGCGCAATAGGGACATACATTTCATCATAATCATAACCGTTCCTCTGAGGACAGCTTTGATTATAAGCCTTGCCGTATATCTCTCAATTTTTCCATCTTGATTATGTGTAATTTTGAACCATTTACTAGCAGTTGGTCACTTCTCTGGTAAGCCCTGAGTGAACTCTGATGTCTCATGAAGTCCCAGTGACTTTCTTTATTCATTGATCACTTGCTTCCATTCATGTTCATCATGTTTCCCTTGTACATGCTTATAGCATTCAGAAATGTCAGCAACAAAATAATTGTTCAATACACAAGGCCAGTACTGCATAATCATCAAATCATGCTGGAATCCTTCTTTCTCAGTTGTTTCATCAAACACTTCCTACCTTGTCAGGCATCCTGACTACTACTTTTGAGTTATCAATCTTTTTTTCTTCTTTATTGTTTCATCTATTTCGTATTCTTCAGTCCTGTTTTCTTCTATTGTGTATTCTTCTGTGCTGTTTTCTTATTTTCCTAAAAGCTATTGTTCACCAGATGTTCCATCAGAAGTGAATTTTGTTTCATCAAAAAATGGTACCTTTCCCTGAAATTACTTTCTTCAGCTCTGGGCACTAAGATCAGTATCCATTTGGACAACAGCCAATAAAAATGCATCCAACTGAATGAGAACTTTCTAACTACCAGTTCTTTTGGATGTTTTAAAAGTGCTACGCAACCAAACACCTACATCTTCTCCAAGTTTGGTCTCCCACACTGTAGAGCCGATGGTACTTTCCCTTCCAAAGCACTAGTTGGACTCCTATTGGTAATATAGGCTGCAGCCAACACTGCTTCTGTTCAGAAATTCTCGTCAAGTTTTGATTGAGAGGCATATAACATTTTTATCCAAAATAATCCTACTTAAAACATTCAGAAGCCCCATTTTGCTGCAGTGCATATCGCATTGTGAACTCAAATTGAATGTCCAGGTCTACACAGAAACCCTTCAGATCATTTGATATATGCTCTTATCCACTACCACTATGAAGATGACTTATTTTCAAATTAAAATGAGCTTTAGATATTGATTCAAAAATTTGAAAAATTCTGGCACTTTTAACATGGTTTCTAGAAAATGTACACAAGAGATAGGAGTAAAGTCATCAGTAAATGTTAAAACATACCTGTTATTATCATGCAAAATTCAGGTAATTGGTCCAATTAGATCACTATGGTAGTTGTCAGGTTGTTCTTATTTTTTGTGTTTTAAGGTGCTGTGACATCTGTTTTCCTTACATACATGTATGACAAAAACCACAAGCTGACTTGCTATTCCTCTTTGCTTGAAAACATTGCACAGGGATAACCACAGATCAAACAAGTTAGCATTATCTTTGGGAAACTCCAGCCACAATTCTCTGTATGATTTGAGACTTACAAATGTTGTCCCATTTTTTTCAAAGTTGCTAATTGTGTGTCTTTCTTTGTGTAAACTTCTACTATATCATTCTTTTTATATACTGTCATTTCAGAATAATTCATTTGAATAAATTCCAGCTGGACAATCTCTAAATACAAACATTTAAGAAAACATTTAACTGGGTTGTTTTAGAATGTGTCAAAAATTACTCAGCTGTACAGAAGCAGTTCTTGTGAGGAAACATTTTTACATGTGCTCTGAATTCTTCTCTATCTGACTTTAACCTTTGGGTAGGATGTTGTATAGGACTGCCATGTGCCCTACACTGCAGTGTCTTTTTACATAGCAATTGGCTACCCACTGTAGTGCCTCGAGAATTTTGGGGTAAATTCTAGAGACCCTCGTATTTCTACCATCTTGAACACACGTTATTTTAGAGATGAGTGTGGTAAAGTAGAACTGCACCATAATTATGTGTATGCAGGATGGACATGTATCGGACAGATGATCGGCATTGGCAGGTAGTCACCAAGCCCGCCTAAGAAGTTACATGTCCAGCTCAAGGAATAAGCGCACCATACTCTGTGCGATGTCAAACATTATTGTGTGAACATTTGAATGTTGTTGAAAGAAAAGAAGAGACAATTACTTATTCATTCATTCTGTTACTTTCTTAAGGTCTGGGACAGTTGTCTTGATAAACTTGGAGAGATTTGCAGACTCTGTTTATGGAAAAATGAATGTGATAGTTTCTGACGGGCCGGAACGTGTTGAGCTTACAAAAAATGTTTTAGTTGTATGAAAATTGTTATGTGTGATGAAAATGAAATGAGATTGAGTTCAAAGTATTCTCGAGTGTATGGAGTTATTTTAAAACTATAAAAAAAATTCCTCCAAAGTAGCATCTTATCTTTGGAGAAGAAGTTGTGCAGGACATCGCAGCTGCTATCCTGAAAAATGATCAGTGAAGCACCTCGAAATAGCCAAGGGGGAGTGTGAGTCTTGCACACCAGTACCACACTGCTACCCCTAATCACTGGAAACTGCCAGACCATAAATGCAAAGCTGGAATGTAGGTCTTTATTTTTGTAAAAATATGTAAATTTTCATGAATAGAACACACTGTTACAAGAAGAAAAATGCAAGGTAGTGGATACTGAACTCCAGAAATAGATGTTTAGTGGTGGAGAAGAGAGATACTTTCCTACTTATGTTCAATAGTCTCCTGTGCACAAGAAATATCTCTCGATGTGTGACACACCAGAATGGAATGCAGTATGTGAGTAATGAGTATCCAGGTGCCAAATACGCACATTTTAGTGTTTCAGTATCACAGACTCTACTCAGATCATTAAACACTTAGCACAAACTGCTCAGTCAATTTACTAACTTTTTAAAATGTTTGTCCCACAGTAGAATGCCATCTACTCACAATCTGAGGAATTTTGTGGTTACTCTCAGTTTATAGGTACCTTTTTAAATATAACATGATATGTGATTGATGAAACTGTAAGTGATGAGTGAAAATTTTGTCTTTGTACAGTAACAGTTTAAATTTTGTAGGAAATTTCTTGTAGAATGTAAATAGAAGGAAAACTTCTCTGCTTTCAGAGTTACCCTTTTATGAGCTACAGTAAAATAAAATAAAATAAAAGACACACACACACACACACACACACACTCACACACACACATACTCCTGTGCTCCTACACAGTGCTGGTTAGACTCACAGTGCCAATGTTATTTTTTGGCAGCTATGGCAGGTAGACTGTATGTTTGGGGGTAGTGTCAGGTGGGGAGGATAGAGGGAGAGGGAGGCAGGGGAGGGGGCTGGGGATGGGCAGCTAGTAGCATGGAGGGAGGCAGGCAGGTTGTCAGCTAGGAATGCATGAGGGATGGATGGCAGGTATATTGGCTGGCACTACTGTAATAGCTGGTAGGAAGTGACACACAATGAAGATGTCATGAGACATGAATTGGGAGATGATGGCAGGATGGAGGAAGGGGAAACTGTTGTGTGGAGGCTGCAGGGACAGTGTGTTACCTGAGACTGAAGCCAGGGTGATTATGGAAGTGGGGGATGTGTTGGAAGGACAGTTCCCATATGTGCACTTCAGAGAAGCTGGTGGTGAAGGGAAGGATCAAGATGGCTCAGGTTGTGAAGCAGCCATTTAAATAGAGCATGTTGTGCTCAGTTGCATACTGTGCCACCCATGGTCAACTTTGTTCTTGACAACAATTTGGTGGTAGCCACTCATCATGGTGGACAGCTGGTTGCTAGATACCAACAAAAAAGGCAAAGCAGAGTTTGCAGCAGAGTTTGCAGCAGAGTTGATATATAGCATGGCTGCTTTCAGAGGTGGCTCACCCTCTGATGGGGTAGGATAAACCTATGACAGGATTGAAGTAGGATGTGCCAGGTGGGTGAGCTGGGCAGGTCTTGCACCTTGGTTTGCCCCAGTGGTATGGTCTTTGTGTCTAGGGGCTGGTCCTTCAGACTCAAACCCATCATATCATTCCTTATACACCTTATAAACTGTATATTGACACAACTATTTTTCATTTGAAGGGATGTTTTACAAACACATCTGCTGCACAGCCATGAGCACCTGCAGGGACCCTTCCTATGTCAACCTGTTTGTGGGCCATCCACTTCACCTGGTATTCCTCTAACTAATACATTACATTCCTGGATGTTGGCCTCCATCTATCCAATGGCTCCATCCACACTTCCGTATACATTTAACCCACTAACCACCAACAGTACCTGTATTTCAACAGCTCCCATCCCTTCCACATCTAAACACCCCTCCCATACAGCCTAGCACAACCCATGTATACGACTCTGCAGTGATGAGAACTCCCTTGCCCAGTATGCTGAATGCTTCAGAAAGGGCTTCACACACAGCCAATACCTCCAAAGCTGAGTCCACAAATAGATTTTTCTTGCCATATACACACACACCACCAGTCTCCCACCACCCCTAAGAATCAGTTACAAAGGAGTGCCCCTTGTCACCCAGTATCACCCTGGACTGGAACAACTCAACCCATCCTTCACAAGGAATTTTATTATCTCTCATTCTGCCCTGAAATGATCATTCTACTGAAGATCCTTCCCACCTCTCCTAAAGTAGTGTTCCTTTGCCCATCCAATCTACACAACACCCTAGTCCATCCCTATGCCACTACCATTCCCAACCCCTTGCCACAGGGATCATATCCCTGTGTCAGACCTAGGTTGAAGACCTGCCCAGTTCACCCATCCAGCACCTACTATTCCAATCCTGTCACAGGCTTACTCCAAACCATCAGAGGCTAGGCCTCCTGTGAAAGCAGCTATGTCACATACCAACTCCACTACAAACACTGCACAGCCTTTTATGATGGTATTAGTACTAACCAGCTGTCTACCAGGATCAATGGCTACTGCCAAAGTGTTGTCAAGAACAATGTTGATCATCTGGTGGCACAATGTGCAGCGGAGCACAACATGCTCAATTTCAGTGGTTGCTTCACAACTTGAGCCATCTGGATCCGTCTCTCTTCCACCAGCTTCTCTGAACTCCACAGAAGGGAATTGTCCTTAGAACACATCCTGCACTCCGTAATCATTCTCGCCTCAGTCTCAGGTAACCACCTGTCCCCACATTCTCCATCCAACAGTTTCACCTTCCTCCATCCTGTCACCCCACCCCAGTTCAAGCCACAATGTCTTCTTCCCACATTGTGGCTTGTACTGCTTGTACTGCTTCCCACTGGCCACTACTATTGTGTCAGCCCTGCCACTCCTCCTTCCTGCATCCCTAGTCACCAAACTGGATGCCTCCCTCTCGATGGCTTGCCACATACCCACAATTCCTCTCCCTATCTCCTGCCTCTCTCTCCCTCTACCTGCCCCAGATACTACCGCCACTGCAACCATTACACTGGCTGAAAAATAACAGTTGCACTGTGAGTCTAGCCAGCATCATGTAGGATGCAGACACAAACACATTATCCTCTCTCTCTCTCTCTCTCTCTCTCTCTCTCTCTCTCTCTCTGTGTGTGTGTGTGTGTGTGTGTGTGTGTGTGTGTGTGTGTGTGTGTGTGTGTGTGTGTGTGTGTGTATTTTACTTTTATATCTTCCTGCAATGATCAGTCTGGGGGTAATCTGCATATTATAGTTAATGAAGAAAACTTCACAAGTCAAGATCACTAAGAAAAGCGCCTTATTGGACGACCAATTTTGACACAGCTATGCTGCCATCATCAGATCTTATGCTTTCATTCAAATTCAAAAGCATAAAATCCAACGATGAAAGCATAGCTCTGTCGAAACCAGTCAGCCAGTAAAATGCTTTATTAGCAATTGTGTCTTGTGAAGTTCTTCAATTACCATATTTTGTTTTATTTTACTGTAGCTCATCATAGGGCAACTCCTAAAGCCAGCTAGTTTTCTTTCTCCAGTGTGTGTCTATCAATAACTCACTATGTCTGTTTTTTGGTAAGTGGTCTCCTTTAATCCCTTAATCATTTTCCAGCTTGGAATCTGTATCAGAAATGATGTCATTGAGTTTATTAGTATAGTAATTTGAATACAGTATGCTGGCATCACTGGGAAATGTTACTGAACTTTCTGAATGCTTTGGTACAGATTATTGATAAGTATAGCAAACAGAAATGGATCAAGTGTCGCTTCTTGAGGAATGCCTTGTCTTATGGCTTGTTCCTTTGATTGTATACTGCCATTATTTCTGAACGGATTTCAACTCTTTGTATCCTGTCTGGAAGATCTGATTTAAAACAATCATTGCATTTTTCCTCAGTTCCTTAATGTACCAGTTTCTCTGTCAGTAACTCATGACTGACGAGATCTAAGGCAGTAATGAGATCAGATAATACTCCTGTTGTATGGTTTCTGTCATTGGGTTACTATAAACATCATTTAGGAATGAATATAGGGTCCCATTTATTCATCTCCCTTTTCAAAAGCCAAACTGATAACAGCCAAATAAACAGTTACTAATAGGATCTTTTTAGGCCAGCCAGTGTGGCTGAGCAGTTCTAGATGCTTCAGTCTGGAACCGTATGACTGCTATGGTCGCAGGTTCGAATCCTGCCTCAGGCATGGATGTGTGTGATGTCCTTATGTTAGTTAGGTTTAAGTAGTTCCAGGTTCTAGGGGACTGATGACCTCAGATCTTAAGTCACATAGTGCTCAGAGCCATTTGGACTTTTTTTAAACCTTTTTAACATGGTCACCCTCACATAATGCTTTCTCAAGAACTTTTGATATGCTTGAGGGTTTGAGATGGGTCTGTAGTTATTAGCATCACCATTTTCATCATTTTTAGGGAGGAATCACTTTTATTGCCTTGAAATTTTAGGGAATTGGTCATACAGGAAGGAGCAGTTTATTATATCTGACAAGGTATGAGACACATGAGGGCAGATTTGTCTGAGAAGGCAATTGGGTATGGCATCAAAACCACATGAGTGTGAGTTTGGTTTCTGCATTGTAATACTGTGACAGCCAGCAGGCATCCACATCACAGTGGTCTTCATCGTGAGATGATGTTCATGAGAGCAGTGCAACAAGAGTCCCCTACGGGTGGGGGAACCAAGGTGAGCCCTTCTGAATATAGACAATATAGACAGGGTATCGCTGCCAGGTATCACTGTGGCTGAGAAATGAAGCAAAATTTGTTGCTATGTGGGTTCTCCATGGTGAAGTGACAGATTTCTCATAAAAAATTCTAGTCTTGCTTGTCAAAATATGATGACGAGAGTGCAGGGGGACAAAACTGAAAACACATGATGCAATTTTTTCTGCTAAGACAATGCACTTTAATGTGGTTGGCCCAGGCATGTGTGCTGATGATATTTATTACAATGTCTTGGATTGTGTGACACATTTGCCCAATATACAACATACCACTGTGAGGCAAAATCTCATATACATTTGTTGGCTAAGGCTAAAATGATCTCTCATGGGACCCAGCAAGTTCCTCAGTTTTGCGGATGGATGAGCCATATATTTAATGTTGTGCTGTTAAGTATTTTTCCAATTCCAAGGAAGGAAAGATGGATGTGATGTTGGAAACCTCCATTTCTTTACATGGTTCCTTACATGAACTTAATCTACCAGCAATGAATGATTATTTTGCTTTTCTGCATACCCTTTCTGTCAAAAAGCTACCGTCAGCTGTTGAATCTCACAACACGTCATCAGATCAGAAACAAACATACCATGTGAAACTGAACATTGTGAAGTATGGTGACAACTTGCAGCCTGAAAATATAGAGCTTGCTGCACCCTTTGTGCCCCCAGTGTTCTCAGGATTTATTACATAACAAAATGTCCAGCGTTTTTCCTGTTTATCATAAAATAAATTTAATTTAAATGCTGAATGAACATTAGAAGTGTTTCTGATGTACAAGAGGAGATCACAAGTCTCATCCTTTTGACAATGGGCATAAAGTTACACTGTTTCTGAATATAGTGCTTTCTCTTAAAAGTCATGTGTAAGACAGTTGGCCACTATGAGAGATACTGTTCTCCTAATGGTGACCTCTTCTATTTACTCCTAGTGGCAACTTAATTTACTTATAGCACTGGTTGCTGAATAAAAAGTGTGTTTAAGTAGCACAAGTCTGAAAAAAGCATAATGTTTACCTCATAATTCCTCCCAAGTAGCTTCAAAGGAATGTATAAAGGAACTTTTGTATACAGAGATATATTATCAAAACTAACTGGGAGATCTGAGAGTTTTCAGATTGTCTATAGATTAATAAATTTTCTATGGTAGCCCAGTCACAGCAACCATTTTTGTTTAGGTTTTCAACGAAAGCAATGCTCAGCAGCAGCACTGGTGGGCTTGTGCACAGTAGGAGCAGTACTATGCTGTGGGAGGCATCCAACTGGGCTTCCATGTGACCTGTGGTAGTAAATGAAGACTGGGGATTACATGAACATTACTGCAGACCACATGCACCCATTCATGCCTGATGCTTCCTTCATAGATATGACTTCTTCTGGCAGGATAATAGTCTGCATCATAGCCTTAGTACAGTAGTCTGAGGAGCATGATAGTGAACTCCTGTTGATGCCTTGGGCATCAAATTTGTCCGATCTGAACCCAATGGAAAACATCTGAGATGCTGTCAGGTGTCAGCTCTGTGCCACCCATAATTTATGAGATTTAGTGACCTGTCCATAGACATCTGGTGAAAAATACGGGAAACCTACTATATTCTTGTCAATTTTATGTCACCCAGAATCACTGCTGTACTGAATTCCAAAGGTGGGACAGTATGCTATTACACACACAGCTGTAGTGCTTTGTATCTTTAGTGTAACTGTTATCTACAATGTCACATGACATGAGTACTATGTAACATTTAATGTATGCATGTCTTCTGCAGAGTAATGCAATATGTTTAAATAACCTCTGTAAATTCTTTCCTTTTGACAGAAACAAGCCACAATAGCATAATAATTGCCTTACATGTACATGCATATGTTGATTTTAAGTTTTTTTCCATGGAAGGTCTTTGCTGGATTCTAAGAGATAAGGAAGGCGCAAGACAGATAGCATTAAAAATCAAACAGATGCAACATGGAACCAAGTTAATGGATGCCTAATGCTTGCCACTGCCTACAATATGGCTTAATCAGCAGTGGATCTCTTGGCTTATGATGATGATGATGAAATCTCACTTCACTTTCGTCCCAACTTCTGTCTGGTTAATTATATTTTTGATTCTATCCGAAGCATTCAAATTTTTTATGCAACTAGTATATTTATCTTGTCATAAAACTATGAATAATGATGTTTTTGTTGCTCTGAAGAACGAATATCAAATGCGAGAAGCTCAACATCAAATTAGGTTTTTAAAGTTAGTCTTAGCTTTGGTACTCTCTACTGCTATGACACACACAATCAATACAGATTCTGTAACATAGTTTGCAATTTCAGCTTTACAATATTATAATTAAAATAAGGTACCCAAAATTGCATATGAAAATTACCCATATCGTTTGTCGAAACTGCTTCGCATCATATTAAGTGCTTGCAGTGAATCCGATTTTGTTCTATGCGGAGCTGCTTCAACAATGGCATTGTGCTGTGGTCTCAGTTTGTACCACCAGTATTCAAACGCCAGAGTGATACATGCAAGCCCAATTCCCACAAAAATCACAATGAATACACCACCTGTAAAAAAATCACATAAATAAGCCCCTAGATGAAATTGTAAATTTTCTGTATGACAGAAATTTACCAAATTTAGTCAAAAATACAGAGAAATTAAAAGTATCATCGTAATTATCATTGCAGCTAAAAATAAAAAACTCAGACATCAAGGTTTAAATTACACGTTTTTGTTGTTATTGTTTGTCTTCAGTCCAAAGACTTGTTTGATGCATTTCTTCAGGCCATAACTGCTCCCGCTCAGTTTCTTTTAATTCAAGTACATTCAGTTACTCTTGTTTCCTTTTTGTTGATGTTCATCTTATAATCTCTTTTCATGACATCTAGAACTACACATATACTCTGCAAACTACCTTATAGTATGTGGCAGAGGGTACTTTGTGTACCAGTATCACTTCCCCCTTTTCCTGTTCAAGTCATGAATGGTTTGTGGGAAGAATGATTGCTGGAAAATCCCTGTATAGGTTTGAATCTCTTTAATTTTATCTTGATGTCTTTTTGTGAGATATACATGGAAGAAAGCAATACATTGGTTGACACTTCTAAGGACATACGCTCCCAGAGCTTTTAACAGTCAACCATACTGTGATATAGAACGAATCTCTTGCAGCATCTGCCACTGGAGTTGGCTGAGCATCTCTGTGATGCTTTTGCTTTTATTAAATGAACCTATAATGAATTGTGCTGCTCTTCTTTGGATCTCAGTCCTATCCTATCTGGTATGGATCACAGACTGCCAAAATTGAAGTGTTGGTCGAATGAAGGTTTTGTAAGCTATCTCCTTCATGTGAGGATTCTTCCAGTGAATCTTAGTCTGGCATCTGCCTTACCAAAGATTAGTTTTATGTGGTCATTCCACTTCAAATCACTCCATACACATACTTCTAGATATTTTATGGAAGTAACTGTTTCCATTCTTTTCAATACACTATTTGTTCCATTTAGCTGCTCTACCATGTCATTTGCTGTCTCTGACAGAATTACAGTGTCATCAGCAAACATCAAAGTTTTTATTTCTTTTCTATAACTTCTAATACCCTTCCACAATTCTTCTTGTTTCCTTTACTGCTTGCTCAACATGGAGGTTGAATGACAATGGGGAAAGTCTACAACACTGTCTTACTCCCTTCTTCATCACTATTTCCCTTTCATGTCCTTTGACTCCTGTACATGCAGTCAGGTTTAAATGGTATAAATGCAGGTTTGCCTTTCTTCAGTCTACCTTCTAAGATAAATTGTAGAATCAATATGGTTTTGGCGACAAGAGAAGCGGTGCAAAACTGGATTGTGAATTTCACACTTCTCTTACTACAGTTGACTTGCTTGAAATGTTTAGCCGATCCTCTTCTCTGGATATGCGGCTGCGTCAATCTCCATAACTTCTTCTCCAAAGAAATAATGCTGGTTAGAGTAATCAATAAATTACTATCTCTCTCACTTGAAATAACTCGGTACTCTCATACTTTCAGTTCAGCTCAGGTGTATTTTCCTCTCCACAAGTTTCATATAAGCATCATACAAACTCTTGCAAGTCAACTACACCAATACCCATTAGATACAATTAAATATCACAATTGCCCGGTTTTAACAACCAAATAATTTATAGATGTTCCATGCATCTTGCTTCCTTCAGGGCTAAGACATGGAGTAAGTTAAAAGTCTGTAGTAAAAAGTTCGTTTTTCTTTTTTTTTTCAACAATTACAGTCACTAACACAGCGAAGAATAGCATTTAATTACTTCGCATCCTCTCAAACAGCATCTGTGGCTCTTGTGGCAAACACTTGTCAGCGTTGTTCGACTGTTCCGTTTATTGTCTTCTCATTACAAACTGCATACGGAAACCGGCGGTGCAGTGGATACATTTCCGCTCTCTTACTTACTTTTAAAATATTGGGTGTTTGAGACTGTGGAAGGCTGAGTGTCTCTAGAATTTACACCTAAATTCTTGAGTCACTACATAACCCTCCCCTTAGCTTGAACACGCGATATTTTATACATATTCAATATGTACTTTAATATCTCACATAACGCTAATTTACATTTTAATCAGTATACATTCTATTTCTTTTAGTAATTGTGTACTTAATATCTTGCTCTTCTTTTTTCATTTTGATAATAACTATCTGTTTTCATTACCTACAGTAACTTGTAATCTGGAGGAACTCTATGTAAATGAAAATGTTCTGACACTCGTAAACATAAAACATAATAATGCCATTGGAATATAGAATTCAAATTTACCAGAATAATTCCTACAAAATGTGTGACTTCTTCCACGATGCTGTCCTTTTCCCTTTAGGAACAATACCTATACTTTACATATGGGTTGACCCTATGAGAGCATTTCCTCCTTCTGTTTCGTTAGGTACATCCCTCTTAATTCCTATTTTCCTTTGGTACAGGTCAATCCCCTTCTTGGTTCCCCTGTTCGCACAGTATAGGTCAGCCTTTCTCAGGTCTGCCTATCTGCCCTTTATATCCAATAAATGCTGGGTGCAGCCCCCACCCCCCTCCCCTCTGCCCCCTTTATCCATCCTGAGCATGACTCATGGTTCATTTCCCAAGTATACATCTTTATATACTCTATAATTAAATATCCTCTGGAAAATAAAATGTATTTCACACTTAACACTCACTTCCTAATGCTTCACTTAATCACCTAGAGTCCTCCGCTACTCTTCCACTTCTAAGCTTGCAGTAGACACCACATTTATATAGACTATACAATATATCTTACATTTACTTATGCTATACTTGTCCCACTATCTTACACATCATTAGAACAAATGTTCAACTGACATTCCTGGATAATTATCACAATTAGTTCCTCCCTGGCTTATGCTTATTAGTTCCTCCTTGGTTTATGTTCTCCTTAATTACTCACACTTCCTTCTTATTTATCCCTGATGTAGAATTATCATAGTTTTTTTAATGTACATATGCAATATAGAATCTTGATCAAAGAATAAAAAGAAGATAGCCCCAAAGACAGGAAACCCTTCCCCAAGATCCCTACCTCGCCGAAACTTGAGTGCAGGGTGTATACGTGGACAAAGAAAAAGAAAAAAAAAAAAAAAAAAAAAATCTAGGATTTTCCCCAGATTTCCCGGTTAAAAATACACTTGCTCCTGGATGAAAACATACTTTTTCCATGTTATTAAGTGACCGTATATTTTCCCTCAGAACTGTAAAACTAATCAATCCATTGAATGGTTATGTTTTTATACATGAGCGTAGAATTTCCCGGCACTTTACAAAACGAAACTCAGGGAAGAAAACTCCTTTTGGGAAGATTTTTGATGTGCAGCAACATGTACGCTGCATATTTTCATATTACAAAAGTATAAATTCAAATTCCACCAAACACTGCATGTTACTTTCCGAACCATTGTAATCGAGATTGCGATGCGCTGTTGTAAGCCAGTCTTAGCTCATGTCATGTGATCCTGCCAGCCGATGGCAGTGGATATTCAGATCATAGAACATGTGATGTAGTCAGCTAATAGAAGTTAACACACATAGTGTTCTTACAAGAAAAGAAAAGCTTTCACACATAATGTTGATATTTTTTGCACGTGTTACACTTTAAGATACATCACATAAAATTTTTAGGAAAGTCCAATGGCTTGTCCTCAGAGTTTTCCACAAATAAATTAGCTACTGCAGAGAAGAGAGAGCTCCCCGTAGCATTACATCAATTTGCTCATAATAATGACGTGAATGTCTGATCTTCTGGGCTAGAAATACTTCTAAATGGCTCGTCATCAAATGCTCTGCGGTTTAAGAAATTCATCGTACATTCTCACACATAGTTCAACTTGTGTAAAAGGAAATTTACTTTGAAAGTAACGCTTTTCAAACCACCATTCACAATATTTTCCAGCGACCTATTAGAAATAGGTTCGTTTCAGTAGACGTCAGAGAACGCCAGATAATAGGCACCACCACACTTTGGCAGCTGCTATGACACAGGAAGTCCATATGTTCGTATGTGTAAAACATTAAAAGATCTTACTTATGCCATTAAAGAAAAAAGACATCAGAGGATACTCCAAGAGCATCGGAATTTTGTCGCAGAAGAAAAATCTCAGCACCTATGGAATGCCAAATGGTGAAGAATTAGTCACACTTGTTTGCAAGGGATGTTTGGGAGGTATGGTGTGTGTTCTGTGATAGCCATGTTTGTTCTTACACTACCCACCCCTCCAAAAACTAATATAAACCCTCACCTATTCATCACATTTCGTAAAAGGTAAAAAAAAAAAATCTGGATTAAATACAAAATTATGTATCATATTATCACAATTATGTAATGATTCATACAAAATCATATTTTCTATTAATCTAATATTCTTTGCAGTTATTAATTGCATCCAGGTCTGCGTAGACCAACTGGATAACAAATGACTTTCGAAGGGTAACTTAAGCAAAACTGTCTGGCTAGGCAAAAATAAGACCTAACTATACATGTATGGTGGGAGAGACTGGCTAGCTAGGCAAAAATAAGACCTAACTATATGTGGAGAGCATCAGCTGCTGTCAGGATTACAATTGAGACCACCACTGACTAGAGTGGAGAGTGAAGGTGACTTAACAGGCACAATCCTCTAACAACTGAGGACAACTACTTCCAAATACTTAGCGGACACACTCCTCCAGAGACTGCGTCAGCTACTGTCGACATTACAATCGAAACCACTGCTGACTAGAGCAAAGCGTGAAGGCGACTTAAATACTTATCGGGCATGATCCTCTAACAATTGAGGACGACTTCTTCCAAATAGTGGAAGATAGGATAGTATAAGAAGTAGAATGATAGTGTAAGAAGTAGGGGGATAGTGTAAGAAGCTGGGGGAATTTGGTGTAGGAAAATGTTATTGCAGAAGAAACACCAAAAACAACTAGGGATCCGATGGTCGTCACTCCGCCCGTTAACACAGAATGTTAATGTCCCTCGGAGACAGATGTGACTCCAGCCAGATCCCACGGATCTGACATTAACCTCACTCAATTACTTGTGAACCAATACTTCTCGTTAAATTTTGTGTGAAAGCCTCCCTACAACAAAACAATTACCACTTTATTAGGAAACACAACATTAAGTAAAGTTATTCTATTTTCTACTTTGTCATGGACAAGTTTTAATTCTTCACAGAAGTCATCTATAACATTGCTATTATCATTAAGTTTGGAAAAAGCAACAGATGAAATGTTTCCGGAGATTATCCTTGTGGCAACTTTTTGATCGATTATTTCCTCTACCTGTTCCTCCAAATTACTTATATTTATTGTGTCTGATGTTGCTAGTTTCTCTTTAAAATTCTTTTCCCTGTTATCAACTCGAATGTTAACACCTGCAATTTGTGGTTGGACTTTAGGAATTACCTTGTCCTGCTTCTCGACACGTTCCCTTAAAGTGTGTAGTCTCT
This sequence comes from Schistocerca serialis cubense, assembly GCF_023864345.2. NCBI lineage: Eukaryota > Metazoa > Arthropoda > Insecta > Orthoptera > Acrididae > Schistocerca > Schistocerca serialis. Next base: position 677,596,445 of record NC_064638.1, on the reverse strand, counting down.
GTGTTACTGCATCAAATGTGGCGTAACATATACTTTGAAATGATCCTAATTTCTCACAAAATTCAGATTCTAGTTCTTTAGCTAAGTTCTGAGACTGGTTACTATGGGTCTGACTAAAGTCAGTGAACAGTTGGTTTACATGGATAGTCAGGGAATTACTTAATTCATTCTTTAAATCTAATTGCAAACTCTCCACTTTATCATTTAAGGCATTGAACTTCGCATTTAAAACCTCACCCTGTGCTTCTAGTTTTTCACTTAAAGTAGCACTTAGTTCCTTTCTTATCACAGCTGAATCCAGCTTTTGTTCATCTAAGCTATCATTTAACTGAGTATTTACTGAATCTAAATCAAGAGTTAGTTCTTGTCTTAAAGTAGCTAAATTTGCACTCTGTGCATCTGATTTTTTACTGAAAGTTGCAATTTGAGCATTTTCAGCTGCACTTTGGTCATCTAATCTAGCATTGAGTATTCAATGAGTCTAATTTAAGACTTAGTGCTACTTCAACCCAGTCTGGCATTTCTTTTGTTACTGTTATGGCCATGGCTGGTTCTGATTTTTCCCCAGTTTTTTGAGTATTATCCATATTTTTCTTACTTTTAGATTGTGTTATCATAAAGAATTTCACCTCTGAGTATAATATCTATACTAACAGTCTATTATTGATCAGTGTCCTTAACTTCACATTCAATTAATTGACTTTCGATCACCCAGCGTAGAGTTTTATACTGCATTGGTGAACAGGTGTGTAATCAGTGCTGGTGAACAGCATGGGTGCCAGCAGCATCAAAGGTTGGTTTCAGCATCAGTGTCAGTGAATGAATTTGTAGTCAGCACTGGTGAGCAGCAGCTGGCACTGTTGGCGTTGGTTGCTGGTTACGGGGTCCATGCCCCCGTGATGTGTGTGAGGGCTGCTTACTCTCCACACTGGATCTTCGTCATCGAATATATCTCATCATAACTTATTAATTTTCACCCTTTTTTACCATTTATGCAGAATCCAACCCAGCGAGACAATTTCCCTGCCTTGTTACTATTGGTTGCTATAGCAATTCACAGTATCTTTTTATCTTGATTTTGTTTATTTATTTATTTATTGTTCCGTGGGACCACATTTAGGAGAAGTCTCCATGGTCATGGAACGAGTCAATACATGAAATTATAACACGATTGTAGAAACAGATAAAATGAAATATAAGAAACATATTCTGGCGACAAGTCGTTAGTTTAAATAAAGAAAATCAAGAATGTAACACTGGAATTTGCTTAATTTTTTATCTCTTCCAGGAGCTCCTCGACAGAATAGAAGGAGTGAGCTATGAGGAAACTCTTCAGTTTAGACTTAAAATTCCTCTTTCTTCGAGTCCTGATCACATCAGTCACCACATTCTAACGGTTTCTGATGATAGAACGTGTGGAGTAAATATATAAACTTTATGTTTTCACTAATTAACAATGTATTGGATTATGCAGAATAACATTCTCACATTTTACATGTAAATTTTTCTGTCTTCTCGTATTTCACTCATATTTTGAGCTTTTAACCCATTTGATACAAATAAATGTAGTCACAATTGCCTGGTTTTAACAACCAAATAATTTATAGACGTCCCATGCATCTAGCTTTATTCAGAGCTAAGACATGAAGTAAGTTAAAAGTCTGTAGTCAAAAGATCGTTTTTCTTTTTTTTTTCTTCTTTTTCTTCCAACCATCACATTCACTAACACAGTAAAGAATAGCATTTAATTACTCCATGTTCTCTCACACAGCGTCTGTGGCTCTTGCGGCAAACACTTGTTGGCGTCGTTCGACTGCCCCGCTTTTCATCTTCTCATTACAAACTTCCAACTTGCACATAGAAACTGGTGGTGCACTGGATACATTTCCACTCTCTTACTTTCTTTTAACATATTGGGTGTTCAAGATGGTGGAAGTCCGAGTGTCTCTAGAATTTACACCAAAATTCTTGTGTCACTATAACCTTCTAAGATAAATTGTAGAATCAATATGGTCTCATGTGTTCCTATATTTCTCCAGGACTCAAACTGATCTCTTTTTAGGTCAGTTTCTACCATATTTTCTCTCTTCTGTAAATCTGGAGTTCAGTAACACTTGCACATGTCAGTGTGTGCCTTCTTTGGAAATGGAATATAACATTGTTCTTGAAGTTTAGCCACGGCTTTATCGCCCAAGGATCTCAATAATTAAAAGGGAATGTCATCTACTCCAGGGGCCTTGTTTCCACTTATCTATTTCAGAGCTCTGTCAGATTCTTCTTGTAGTATGATATATAACATTCAATCTTCATCTCTTTCCTCTTCCCTTTCTGTATTATTATCTTTGAGTTTATTTCCCTTATAGAGCCATTCTTTGAATTCCTTCCACCTTTCAGCTTTCCTGTCATTGGTCAATAAATAATGCAGATAATAAGATTAAAACTATTATCAAATGGGAGACAAGACAGCCAGTCAGTGTAGAAGATGCCATAACAACTAAACTAAATGACAATGTTGTAGCTGATAATTCACAAGTTCCAAGGACTTTAACAATTATTTTCTAACTGCAACGGCAAAAATACTGATAAATGATTCAGTTGAAGTAGTAAAAGAATATATTACAAATGTCATACCACAAAACTTAAAGCAACTAGAAGTAACAGCAACATAATATACTGAAATTCAGAGAATTATACAATTTCTAAGAAACAAAACCTCATATGTTGTTGATGGAATTTTAAACAGAATTCTGAAAAGTTATTCTAACTTAATAAGTAATGTCCTTAGTGACATATGCAGTACATCACTGACACAGGGATTTTTTTCTAGACAGATTAAAATATGCAATTTTTAAACCTCTTTATATGAAAGATGAAAAGAAAGACTTGGATAATTATCCTTATTAACATCTTTTTCCAAAATATTCGAAAAAGTAATATAGAGCCTGCTCAAGAGCAGTCTCACATTAAAGTAGAATCAATTTACTTAGTATATCATGGTTTGGATTCCAGAAGAGCTGCTTGACTGAGAGTCCTATTTATATATTCACTCACCAAATATTATGTGTCTTAAATCACAAAATATTGTCAGTTTTTTTTGTGATTTTCTCAAGGCATTTGATTATGTAGATCACATAGCTCTCTTGCAAAAACGTAAGTTTTAAGGAAGTGATGACTTTACACACAATTGGTTTGAATCATACTTAACAAACAGTACGCAAAAAGTTATGCTGAATAATTCAAACAATGTTGAAGGTGTAGAAAATTTTAGTGACTGGAGAGAAATCACAAAGGCTTCAATTTTGGGTCCACTCCTATTCCTTATAATTGTGAATGACCTTCCATTTAACATTTAACAAGCAGAATTGATGCTTTTTACACATGGTACCAGTGTTATAACAAATCCTATCAGAGATAAAGCAACAAAAGAGACTGTTAATGAAGTTTTTCAAAGAATTATTAAATGGTTCTCTTGAAATGGACTCTTCCCATAGAAAAAAACGCCAAATGATACTCAGTTCTGAACAACAAATAGAGGCATATAAAACCTAGACACAAGCATCATCTGCGAGTGTGCACTATCATTACTTATATAAAACTGTTCAAATTCAGTCTCCTGATCAGATTCTTTTATTTCCAAATAAACAGTTTCAGGCCAGCTGCCCATATTCAGATCTATTACAAAAAAATTAAATTGCAGTTGGTTCCAAGCACATATGGTTTAAGATTTATGTTTAGAAAGGTTCAAAATTATTTAGAAGTTAGTTACAATGCAATAGTAGTTCAACAAACCATTTATCAGAGTTAAAGAGCAATCTGTCAAATGCGGCACTGAAAATTCTCTGTCACAATTAAATATCGACCAACCTGGAGCGCTTTATAATTTTTTTTAAAGAAACCTGTCTGTAGAAAATCGATTTACATCATTCATAAAAAATGTTTCTTACAGAGTTAGTACTACTCAGAAGTGCTCTCTATAGACTGAAATAATTCACACAAAGATGTTCCTAAGAATAACATATAAAACATAAATGAGGAGTTTAATACAATTAAAAACTTAGACACAATATTCTCACAGTTTATGTCATGTATATATTAGGAACTTTAATGGCAGTGGAAGAAAACACTAAGATCATGAAAAGAAACATGGATATTCACAACTATGAAACAAAACATAGAAAAGATTTTCATATGGTTAACAGAAGATTAACTTTAACAGCAAAAATCCCCTATGCCAAAGGAGCTGTTTTCAAAAATTTGTTACCAAATGAAGTTAAGATATTGACGGGGGATGCTTTTAAACAGCGAGTCAAGCAGTGGCTTATCCAAAAATGCCTGTATAACTTGAATTTATCATGAGTTAAAATGTAGTAAGAAATAATGTAAACAAAAAAAAACTGTAATTGTAAAAAACTTTATACTTAGTTGAAAATGCACGTGCATCTAAAATTACGTGTTATGAGCAATAAATTGAATTGAACTAAACTTTAAGAGAAACTTCAGAACATTCCAAAAATAATTTCTGTCCCTCTTATTTAGAGATCACAGAGTAAGATTCTACTGTTCCAGACCTAACACCACACCATGGTGAAGTTTCCTCTGCCGTGACCAATTTGCCACCGCCAGTGTGCTGAGGGTGACAGCAGTGGATGTTTAGTAGAGCCTTTTACGCCATCCAAAAGTAAGGCTATAACATGTCTTTAAAAATGTTGTAATGATTATTATGAATTGCTCATTAGAAACTCCCTCTACAATTGCCAAATAATAGGAAGAGGAGATGTTTTTGGGACATTCTAAAGTTTCTTTTAAAATTTTTAATGATATTAGACCCCTCATTTATGTTTTATATGCTATACACTGAAGAGCCAAAGCAACTGGTACACCTGCCTAATATCATGTAGGACCCCCAGGAGCACACAGAAGTGCCGCAACATGACATGGCATGGACTCGACTACTTTATGAAGTAGTGCTGGAGGGATTTGACACCATAAATCCTGCAGGGCTGCCCGCAAATCTGTAAGAGTACGAGGGAGTGGAGATCTCTTCTGAACAGCATGTTGAAGGCATTCCAACTATAGTCAACAGTGTTCATGTCTGGGGAGTTTGGTGGCCAGCAGAAGTGTTTAAATTCAGAAGAGTGTTCCTGGAGGCACTCTGTAGCATTCTGGATGTAGGGGTGTCACATGCCCTGTTGGAATTGCCCAAGTCCATCAGAATGTACAATGGTCATGAATGGATGCAAGTGATCAGACAGGATGCTTCGTATTTGTCACCTGTCAGAGTTGTATCTAGACATATCTGGGGTCCCATATCACTCCAACTGCACATGTCCAACACAATTACAGAGTCTCCACCAGCTTGAACAGTGCCTTGCCAACATGTAGGGCCACAGATTCATGAGATTGTGTCCATACCCATACACATCCGTCTGTTCGATACAATTTGGAACGAGACTCGTCCAGCCAGGCAACATGTTTCCAGTCATGAACAATCCAATGTCGGTGTTGACGGACCCAGGCAAGGCGTAGAGCTTTGTGTCATGCAGCCATCAAGGGATATGAATGGGCCTTTGGCTCTGAAAGCCCGTATCGATGATGTTTTCTTGAATGGTTCGCATCCTGATACTTGTTGATGGCCCAGCATTGAAATCTGCAGCAATTTGCAGAACTGTTGCACTTCTGTCACACTGAACAATTCTCTTCAGTCATAATTGGGCCCATTCTTGCAGGATCTTTTTCTGGGTGCAGAAATGTTGGGTTCCTGATCCACGCTTGTGAAATGGTTGTACAGGAAAATCTCCACTTCATTGTTACCTCGGAGATGCTGTGTTCCAACCCTCATGTGCTGACTATAACACCATGTTCAATCCTGATAACCTGCCATTGTAGGAGCAGTAACTGATCTAACAACTGCGCCAAACACTTGTTGTTTAGTCCCCCTTAAACATCCCAACAACCACCACCATCTTATATAGGCATTGCCAACCACAGTGCCGTATTCTGCCTTTTACACATTTCTGTATTTGAATATGCATGCCTACATCAGTTTTTTGGCTTATTAGTGTAAAGATCTTTTAAAGTTTTTAACAATATTAAATTTCTCATCTGTTTCATATGTTATAGTGAGGAATATCTTTTGTGTATTATATCAATCCATGGAGGGCAATTGTGAGTGCTACAGACTTTGCACCAGTTAGAATTCTTATATAAGTTTTTTTTAATTTTTTAAAGTGTTTATAAAATTCTATTAAAATATTGTGATGTTATTGAATTCCATATCAGTGTTTCATATGCTAAGTTTAGGATCATTTTTTATGAGCAACATCAATCTACTTTCTACAGTTAGCATTGTACTTGTTGCACCAATCAGGTTTCTTAAAAAAATTATAAAGCACCACAATCTGGTCTATGGTGTGAACTTACACAAGGTTATTTGGTAACCGTGATAGCATTATGGAGATGTTTAGCAAACTCAAGTGGCAGACTCTGCAAGAGAGGCGCTCTGCATCGCAGTGTAGCTTGCTCGCCAGGTTTCCAGAGGGTGCGTTTCTGGATGAGGTATCGAATATATTGCTTCCCCCTACTTATACCTCCCGAGGACATCACAAATGTAAAATTAGAGAGATTTGAGCGCGCATGGAGGCTTTCAGACAGTCGTTCTTCCCGCGAACCATACGCGACTGGAACAGAAAAGGGAGGTAATGACAGTGGCACGTAAAGTGTCCTCCGCTACACACCATTGGGTGGCTTGCGGAGTATTTAAAAAAAAAAAAAAAAAATAAATAAATAAATAAAATAAAAAAAAAGAACTTTCAGTGAAAGCATTTAATGGGATGCCATGCAACTGTAATAACTGTTGTATTGTAAGTAATTTTTTTACAATTTTGAATCTTTCTAAACACGAATCTTAAACCATTTGTACTTTTAACAACAGTTATTTAATTTTTTGTATCAGTCTCAAGATGGGGATCTGGCCAGCAAAAAGTATTCACCTGCAGTCATCATACAAGTACCTGTTCAAACAGTTAAGTATTTTTGACAGCATCCTCACAACACATATTTTTGCTACTGAAATTCGTCGTAACTAATCCACCACAATTTCAGAAGAAGAGTGGTGTCCATAGCTATGACACTAGAGGGAAAAATTACCTTTATTGCCCATTGTATTATTAAAGCTCTCAGCAGGTCAGAGCGGAGTTCAATATGCAGCAATAAAAATTTTTGGTCATTTGCCCAATAACATAAAATGTCTCATAGGTAGCAAAGCAAGTTTTAAATCTAACCTAATATCACTTCTCTTGGACAACTCATTTTATTCCATGGATGAATTTCTATTTAAAAACTGATAGCCTGTAAAAAGTGTAGCTGCATGAGTATGGCTAAGAAAATAACATGTTCATTAATGTTAAGACTAAACTTGTATAAATATTCTGTAAACTGATTTGTTCCACATAATTTTGATAAAAGAACTGTTCATATGATCTATGGAAGATGTAACTTACCTACCATATTAAGGGTTATAACATTCCCTGCTCTGACACAAAGAATGGAAATTTTGTTTTTCTTTGATATCAACGCTCTCCTGCAGATATGAATGTGGGACTGTTTTATGTCTGGAATATTTTACCCAAAAGGATGTCGTCATCATAACCATACAGTAAATCTGCATGCCCTTGGAAAAAATAATGACTGAAGTTTACCCTTGCTTTCAGCTCTTTGCAGTACTGGTAGCAGCACAGCAAGGCCATGTTGGCAAATTTTACAAGGACGCACGAGCCAATCATCCAGACTGTTGCCCCCTGCAACTATGGTAAGGTTGCTGTCCGTAACTGAAAATTCTATATGGTTTACAGTTTTATCCTTGAAGTGAGTAAAATTCAAAGAAGCAGTACATATTTACCAATTTAGCATCAGGATTTCTCTTGGAACTTTATCTATGATTAATTTATACCATTGAAAGAGGCAATTCATATTTTTTGCTCATAGATTCCATCATAAATGAAAGGATATGATATGTAACAGCGTACACATTAACAGGGTGAAGTAGCAGTCAGAAACTGCTTCTGTAGAGTTTTAATAGTTAACTATCATTAGTCTCCCTCCCCATGAATCATGGACCTTGCCATTGGTGGGGAGGCTTGCGTGCCTGAGCGATACAGATAGCCGTACCGTAGGTGCAACCACAACGGAGGGGTATCTGTTGGGAGGCCAGACAAACGTGTGGTTCCTGAAGAGGGGCAGCAGCCTTTTCAGTAGTTGCAGGGGCAACAGTCTGGATGATTGACAGATCTGGCCTTGTAACACTAACCAAAACGGCCTTGCTGTGCTGGTACTGCGAACGGCTGAAAGCAAGGGGAAACTACAGCCATAATTTTTCCCGAGGACATGCAGCTTTACTGTATGGTTAAATGATGATGGCGTCCTCTTGGGTAAAATATTCCAGAGGTAAAATAGTCCCCCATTCGGATCTCCGGGTGGGGACTATGCAAGAGGATGTCATTATCAGGAGAAAGAAAACTGGCGTTCTAGGGATCGGAGCGTGGAATGTCAGATCCCTTAATTGGGCAGGTAGGTTAGAAAATTTAAAAAGGGAAATGGATAGGTTAAAGTTAGATGTAGTGGGAATTAGTGAAGTTCGGTCGCAGGAGGAACAAGATTTCTGGTCAGGTGGCTACAGGGTTATAAACACAAAATCAAATATGGGTAATGCAGGAGTAGGTTTAATAACGAATAGGAAAATAGGAATGTAGGCAAGCTACTACGAACAGCATAGTGAACGCATTATTGTGGCCAAGATAGATACGAAGCCCACGCCTACCACAGTAATACAAGTTTATATGCCAACTACCTCTGCAGATGATGAAGAAATTGAAGAAATGTATGATGAAAAGAAAAAGAAATTATTCAGATAGTGACGGGAGACGAAAATTTAATAGTCATGGGTGACTGGAATTCGTCAGTAGGAAAAGGGAGAGAAGGAAATATAGTAGATGAATATGAATTGGGGGTAAGAAATGAAAGAGGAAGCCGCCTGGTAGAATTTTGCACAGAGCACAACTTAATCATAGCTAACACTTGGTTCAAGAATAATAAAAGAAGGTTGTGTACATGCAAGAAGCCTGGAGATACTGACAGGTTTCAGATAGATTATATAATGGTAAGACACAGATTTAGGAACCAGGTTTTAAATTGTAAGACATTTCCAGGGGCAGATGTGGACTCTGACCACAATCTATTGGTTATGAACTCTAGATTAAAACTGAAGAAACTACAAAAAGGTGGTAATTTAAGGAGATGGGACTGGGATAAACTGACTAAACCAGAGGTTGTACAGAGTTTCAGGGAGAGCATAAGGGAACAATTGACAAGAATGGGGGAAAGAAATACAGTAGAAGAAGAATGGGTGGCTTTTAGGAATGAAGTAGTGAAGGCAGCAGAGGATCAAGTAGGTAAAAAGACGAGGGCTAGTAGAAATCCTTGGGTAACAGAAGAAATATTGAATTTAATTGATGAAAGGAGAAAATATAAAAATGCAGTAAATGAAGCAGGCAAAAAGGAATACAAACATCTAAAAAATGAGATCGACAGGAAGTGCAAAATGGCTAAGCAGGTATGGCTAGAGGACAAATGTAAGGATGTAGAGGCTTATCTCACTAGGGGTAAGATAGATACTGTGTACAGGAAAATTAAAGAGACCTTTGGAGAAAAGAGAACCACTTGTATGAATATCAAGAGCTCAGATGGAAACCCAGTTCTAAGCAAAGAAGGAAAAGCAGAAAGGTAGAAGGACTATATAGAGGGGCTATACAAGGGCGATGTACTTGAGGACAATATTATGGAAATGGAAGAGGATGTAGATGAAGATGAAATGGGAGATATGATACTGCGTGAAGAGTTTGACAGAACAATGAAAGACCTGAGTCAAAACAAGGCCCTGGGAGTAGACAACATTCCATTAGAACTACTGACAGCCTTGGGAGAGCCAGTCCTGACAAAACTCTACCATCTGGCGAGCAAGATGTATGAGACAGGCGAAATACCCTCAGACTTCAAGAAGAATATAATAATTCCAATCCCAAAGATAGCAGGTGTTGACAGATGTGAAAATTACTGAACTATCAGTTTAATAAGTCACAGCTGCAAAATACTAATGCGAATTCTTTACAGATGAATGGAAAAACTAGTAGAAGCCGACCTCGCGGAAGATCAGTTTGAATTCCATAGAAATATCAGAACACTTGAGGCAATACTGACCCTATGACTTATCTTAGAAGCTAATTTAAGGAAAGGCAAACCTATGTTTCTAGCATTTGTAGACTTAGAGAAAGCTTTTGACAATGTTGACTGGAATACTCTCTTTCAAATTCTGAAGGTGGCAGGGGTAAAATACAGGGATCGAAAAGGTATTTACAATTTGTACGGAAACCAGATGGCAGTTATATGAGTTGAGGGACATCAAAGGGAAGCGGTGGTTGGGAAGGGAGTGAGACAGGATTGTAGCCTCTCCCAGAAGTTATTCAATCTCTATATTGAGCAAGCAGTGAAGAAAACAAAAGAAAAATTCAGAGTAGGTATTAAAATCCATGGAGAAGAAATAAAAACTTTGAGGTTCACCGATGACATTGTAATTCTGTCAGAGACAGCAAAGAACTTGGAAGAGCAGTTGAACGGAATGGATAATGTCTTGAAAGGAGGATATAAGATGAACATCAACAAAAGCAAAACGAGGATAACGGAATGTAGTCGAATTAAGTCGGGTGATGCTGAGGGAATTAGATTAGGATAGACAATGTTGAGTAATTAATTTACTAAGCAATAATTTAATGTAATTTGCCCCAATTTGCAGCAATGTGCTCATACATGTAAACAAGGGGACTCACATAGTGGAAGAATAATAGGATCTCTGTACTTTTCTAAAGTTCTGACCAGTAACATTTTCTAGAGTTCAAACTCCGATCAGTTCCTGTAGTCCAATCAAAACAGTAAAATCTAACCTAATCAATTTTTGAAGTATTATGTAGTTTACAAAATAACAATTTATTTTTACACCAGTCTTTATAGGACCACATTGGTCCCAAAATTGGCAGTCTGCAGTGAGAATCTAGACATATAACACTTGTGTCAAAATATGTGAAAAAGTCTGTGTCTCATGTCAGCTTGTGTAACAAACATTAGAAAAAACTGTGTTTGTAAGCTGGAATGAAAATTAAAGACTTGGGATGTACATAATTATTTTACTTGGAGTGACTTTTAGAACTATGTTATAATTATGGCAAGTGTATTAAAAAATTTTTCTTCAGTCACATGACCAAAGATTTACCAAACTTGACCACAGCATCATCAGAATCAACCGGAAGTGAATAAATGTGCAAATTAGTGAAACAAAAATTGTTTAATCATGTACATATTGAATGAATACCTCGCAATAGTCAATAAAATATCTGCAGTTCTATTTTATCTACAGGCTGGAGGTCATTACCACTGAGACAATGAGTGGAGACAAACTCCATCAGGCTAGTGACCTTACAAGTGGCAGGACTAGCTTCTCTGCTCAGGGGAAACATGAGAGCCCAGGGTAAAACTGTCATAACACATTCTCAGTTTACATGACACATGAGATCTGGATAAACTCTTGAGTTTACAATGAAATTCTCCATCAGTTTCATTAGGAAAAACTGGCTGTCATGGCTGTTGTGGTGATTATATGTAGGCTGTAGACACAATGTGACTGGACAGTGTACGTCATCATTACATCGTGCTGCCTGAGATTCTTTTCATGCCTGCTCTGGTGGTGCCAGTGGTCTCTTAGGAATGTAAATAATTCATCACATTTCTCTGTATCTTCTCAGTGTTGATAGCTTGCTTCCATGCTCTGCTAACAAGAACATAGCTCCTGTCCTAGATGAAGTTCTTGCACTTTCTAATTGCTGTTGTTACTTTAATAACACAATCACTGTGATTTTTGTTTTATTTTTCAGCAGCTGCTCATTTTTCAAGAACTCAATTTGTTCTGCTCAGTGGTCAGTAATGTTAGAGATAGACTGACCAATGTACTTGCTTATGCACTCACAAGGTATGTTATAAATTCCAGGGACCGTGAGACCAAGACTTTGTTTAATCAGATAGAGACTCTCCTTCACCTTTTTGGATAGTCAGAAAATAGGTCTTCAGCATCTTATTCCCAGGATCATAACTCTTTTGCTAAATTTAGCACCACAGAAAGGAAGAAGCACTATAGGTAGATTGTCACATGATTATTCAACATTATTTGTGTTTTCATTTCTTGGAGAGTGCTTATCTTACACCTTGGTCCTCATAGCCATTCTTTCAGATTACATACTTCAGAAGATTAATCTCTGTAACCAGGTGGTTCTCATAATAAACAGTTGTAGCACTGTATATAAATATATTTTAAAAAGGAAAGGGTGGTGAAAACTTTGAGCAATGAGACGTAATTCTTTGTCAGTCAACTTGCTGTGTACAGAGTGGCTGAGCTACTCATCCAACTGTTGTTCAGGCGAAATATCTCAAAATTGTGGCTTTTTTTGCCATTCTGTCTTGACAGTCAATCAGATGTTTGGATGTATATTATTCATATGATCAGTTAACTGCTCCAGCCATTTGGCACCATGTGGACAGACAATAAATGTTTTGTTAACATATAGGTAAAATGGAGATGGGTGAAATGGAGCCAAATTCATCATCATTCCATTGGTCATTCATAAAGATTACTACTATACAAGAAGTAGGTGGTTGTTAAAGCATGACGGAACAAATTATAGTTCCAGGAGGAAGCTTATCTGCCAACATATTCAATGTGTATGCCACATGAACTTTTGTAAACAGAGAGACTACATCCACAATGATCAAAATATTGTTTGAGCCAACTCTGATTTGCTTGGTTTTGTCAGTGAGTATCTAACAAGGAAACATTGCCAACTTGAACTCATATCTTAAGCAGAAAAAAGAACACTTGCAAGATACCAGTCCCAGCAGTTGATCCCACACAAATAATTTGGCCCATAATTATGATAGGATGCAGTTATGACCTTATGGAAGTACAGCTTTTAAACTTTTGCACACACCAGATGTTGTCAGTCACTCTGCTCCACTGCAGCTGCCTAATGCCAAAGAGTAAAGTACTGTACAGTGGAATGATGACCAGAGCACTCCTATTCATGTGTGATGGAGCGATCTGAGGAACACAGGGGCAAGTTCTAATTGATGTGCTGGTTCCCAGCTCACCAGTTCTGAACCTGACTGAATATAACTGGGATGGAACTGAACATGGTGTCAGAGCTCATCACCCCCTACCCGGAATTTGCGGGAATTAGGTGAACTGTGTGTGCAGATGTGGTGCCAATGTTGAATGTGAGAGAAGAGAATGGTAGAGATGGCCACATCTGCCCAACGTATTTTGAAATCTCATTCAAGCACACATTATGCCACAGGAATATGTCAACCTCATGCACAGATACACTGATCAGCCAGAACATTATGACCACTGATCTCCTATCAATATAAACCTGTCCAAGCGATAGCAGTACCACCTGGCAAGGAATGACTGCTAATCAGACACATGCACAGTGCATGTAGTATCAGTGAGCATGTCTGTGTGTAGAATGGGGAAGACACACAAGCTTTGTGAGTTTGATGGAGCTCAGACTCTGAAGGCCTGGAGACTTAGTGTGAGCATTTTGGGAACTGCACAGCTTGTCACTGTTTGAGGAGCGCTGTAGTGAGTGTCTTCAACACATGGCAAAACCAAAGTGAAACCATGTCCAGACATTGTGTGGTTAGGAGGCCACCCCTCATTACATATGTCTGACATCAAGGGCTGGGAAGACTGGTAAAACAATACAGGCAGTGAACTGTGGTGAAACTAACATCAGACTTTAATGCTGGGCAGAAAAAAGAATGAATTGATTGTGTGCCATTGATGGTCATGAGGTCTCATCTAGTGAAGTTTGGCCACTGACTTGCGAGTCTTTATTTTCAGGCAAAGCCACACTGGGCAGCTTCCACATCAGTGATGACGAGATGATGATGATGATGATGACAACATAACACCCAGTCCATGAGCGGAGAAAATCTCCAACCCAGTCAAAAATCGAACCTGGGCCTGCTGCATGGTAGGGAAACATGTTACTACTCAGCTAAGCAGGTGGGCAAGTGGTAGAGTCTGAACACACAGTGAAATGAACACTCTTAACAATGAGCCTCTGCATTCAATGACCCATGCATGTGCCAATGTTAACACCATGACATTGGCAACTACAACTGAAATGGGCACATGGCCACTGGCACTGGATGCTTGTGCAGTGGCAGAGCATTATTGTATGGTCTGATGATTCCTGATACCTTCTTCATCATGTCAATGGGAGGGCACAAATTCATCGTCTTCCAGGGGAACAGCTCCTTGACACCTTTACTGCCAGATGGAGACAATCTGGCAGCTGCTCTGTTATTCTCTGGGGAACACTCATGTGGGCATCCATGGGTCCAGTGGAACTTGTACAAGACACCATGATGGCCAAGGAGTATTGTACACTGTTGCAGACCATGAAAACCCCTTCATGACGATTATGTTTCCTGATGGTAGTGGCATTTTTTGGCGAGATAATTTATGTCGCAGGGCCAGGAGTGTGATGGAGTGATCTGAGGAACACAGGGGCAAGTTCCAATTGATGTGCTGGTTCCCAGCTCACCAGTTCTGAACCTGACTGAATACAACTGGGATGGAACTGAACATGGTGTCAGAGCTCATCGCCCCCTACCTGGAATTTACGGGAATTAGGTGAACTGTGTGTGCAGATGTGGTGCCAACTCCCTCCAGTGACCAACCAAGGCCTCATTGCTTTCATGTCATGATGCACTGCTGCTGTTATCCAGGCCAAAGTTGGATGTACAGGTAAGTGGTCATAATGTTCTAGAGATGAGTGTAAGTTCAATATTATTTTAATAGTATTGTTGTGTCAGTATTCTGTGGCTGTATGTATGCCTTAAAATCAATATGAATAAATATAAGCAACTGAAGAATTATTATGAAATGGAGTTAATGAGTTATCATGTACAATTTAGTCATGCCAGTCAAGTTCAAATTCCAAAGAAAATAATGCACAATAGTGATGTTAATAATTAAATACTGCTGCAACTTATTTAATGACATAGTCATTCATTTCATTCACTTACACCACATTTTTCAACCACCACATAAAAATGTTCAAAGCAACGAGATCTCTGGCAGCAGCTACAGTTTAGAAACTGCACACTTAGACACAATAAACAAAGTATGTTATCAAGGTCAAAACAGTATTTCACAAACATCTTACTCACTTAATTCTACAGTTCTTCATGCTTGAGCATTAAGCAGCTGCAGTTGGGGAGAGGGAGTGACATCTGGTGTGTGCACATGTTTAAAAGCTGAACTTTCAGAAGATCATAACTGCGAACTATCGAAATTACAGCCCAGATTTTTATGTGGGATCACTTGCTGAAGCTGATAACTTGCAAATGTGCTCTCTTCTCCTTAAAATATGAGGGTCAAGTTGGTGATGTTTCCTTGTAATAGTTTTTAATATTCATTGACAGTAGCAACTATGGGAGTCATTAGTCAGGTTCGATATTTGCCTAGCCTTTAGGTATGAGAACCAATAACACTAATGATAGATCTTAATGAAATGCTTTCTTTGCAGCTTTTTGGAAGGCCATACAGCCTGGGAGGTCTAGGAGCTCTGAGGTTCTTCAGACATTATTAGATAGACCAAAATTCTTCAGCAGCTCTGACATTGTTCTGCTTTATGAGAAACTAGACTAAAATTATAGGCATTTGTATGTATTATCCTCCAACAGCAATGACACTTTGCTATGATCTTCTGTAGTATTAAGAATAACTGTGGCATTTTTCTTTTTAGCTGAATGCACAGCTAGATCTTCATATGTCTGTAAAGCATGGAGACCCTCTCTCTCTGCTCGGCTGATGTTTGACTGTGGCTTTAATATGACTTGTCACAAGTCTTACCTCATTGGTGATATCCTGTGAGAGATACCTTGTTAGCTTCCATTCCAATAATAATCTCCACAATAGGCAATTTGCAATGCATAGGAGCAAAATTCAATCCTCCTATTCAATGCCAAAATGGTTCTTTCACCTAAGTTCTTGTCTGCAAGATTGATGATAGTGTGTACCACTCTGTGAGGTGGTGCTGGTCTTTGGTTCAGTGCAAGATGCTCAAATTGAAAGCTTGAAAAACTAGCAGCTGCTGAACAAACAGAATGATGTTTGATGTATATGAAATAATGTTCATGGTTCTACAAACTGGAATTCTGTATTCAAAAAGCAACAGAAATTGTAATGAGAACAATGGCCATAATTGCTATGATCTTAGTAGTGTATGAAAGCAAGCTCTTAATGCTGAGAAGACACTCAGAAATGTTCTGAATTGTTTCTGTAACAGTACTGGCATCACCATTGCAGTTATGGACACAATCTCCAGTAGCATAGCATATTTATGATGCACACAGACCAATCACAAATTATCTTTTGGCTATAAATGGTCACCATAACAGCAATCACAACAGATAGTTGTTCCTGATGAAGATGATGAAGGATTTTGCCAAAAGCTTGATTTTATCTGGATCTTACACACCAAATAAATCAAGAATGTTTTGTTTAAGTATGTCATCATGAAAAAAGTTTGAGCTCATATTCATCTTCTTTATTGACAAGTATGACAGTGAACATGACACAGTGTGGTAGCTCAGCCTGTCAGAAACACATATACATCCCAGGCCAGGTCAAAGCAGAGATAGAAGAGGTGAGGTCTACTAATCATTAGGAATTCAGATGTACAGCATTTAATGGCATCTCTTTGAGAAATGGAAACAAGTGATGAGAAGGAGTGAGAAGGAGAACCATGTGCACTCAGAGAGAGAGAGAGAGAGAGAGAGAGAGAGAGAGAGAGAGAGAGAGAGAGAGAGAGAGAGAGACTCTATTTAAAATGACATCTCATCAGCAACTGAGGCACAGCTTGTAACCAGCTGAAGGTTATTGCTCACACTGAAATAAATGATGCCCATTGCCTGGATTCTGAGGTCATACTTTGTTCCTTCCACCGACTGACAGAGAAGGTGAAAACAACCAGCCTTGCCAAGGTGTTTTTACAAAGTTTGCAATCTTTAGTGTTGTTCATAACCTCTGATTCTGAGCGACTTTAAAAGTCTGGACCAGAGACTTTGACAATATGTGATAACTTAAACATGAATTCTTACGCTTATGCCACAAGGCTGAGGGCTGCAAGATCCTGTTGGATGAAGCTGGGGTGCATTACACACCTGAGGTTGTTACCAATCTAGCAGCCTGTATGCAGAATGCTTATAAGGACTTTTTTTAAAGAATATGTGATTCTGATTAGCAGGGATAAACATTGTTACAAAGGGTATCAAGTGAAATTTGTGACTGGACTGAGGACTTTTTGGCAGGGAGGACACAGCATATTATCTTGTATGGAGAGCCATTATCAGATGCAGAAGTAACTTTAAGTTTGCCTCAGGTAAGTGTGTTGGGACCCTTGCTGTTCATGTTGTATATTAATGACCTTGTAGACAATATAGTAAAATATGGCTTTTTGCAGATTATGCAGTTATCTATAAAGAAGTACTATCTGAAAGAAGCTGCATAAATATTCAGTCTGATCTTGATAAAATTTCAACATGGTGCAGAAACTGGCAACTTGCTCTAAATGTTCAGAAATGTAGAACTGTGCACTTCACAAAACAAAAAAATTTAGTACCCTATGACTATAATACCAATGAGTCTGTTGGAATTGCCCAACTCATACAAATACCTGGTTGTAACACTTTGTAGGGGTATGAAATGGAATGATCACGTAGGTTCAATCATGGGTAAAGTAGGTGGCAGACTTCAGTTTATTGGTTATTCAATTTATTGGTAGAATACTGGGGAAGTGCAATCAGTCTACTGAAGAAATTGCTTACAAATCACTTGTGCGACCCATTCTAGAATATTGCTCAAGTGTGTGGGACCTATAACAGATAGGAATTAGAGGGGATATTGAATGTATACAGAAAATGGCAGCATGAATGGTCACAGGTGTGTTTAATCCATGGGAGAGTGTCACAGTGATAATGAAGGAACTGAAATGGCAGACTCTTGAAGACAAGCATAAACTATTCAAGGACAGGATTTAAATGACTACTCTAGGAGTACACTAAAACATCCTACATATCACTCACAAAGGAATCATGAGGATAAGATTAGAATAATTACTGCATGCACAAAGGTATTCAAACAATCATTCTTTCCACACTCCATGTGTGAGTGGAATAGGAAGAAACCCTAATAATTGGTACAATGGGACATACCCCCTTCCATGCACCTCACAGTGCTTTGCAGAGTGTAGATGTAGATGTAGATGTAGACTAATATCACAGTCAAGAAATGCCCCATGTAGATGGGAATGTGAAACTATTAGTGACAAATTGTAGAAGTGTTAAAACAGTGTTAAGATTTCAAGTATCATAAATAAACTGTGGGGACTCATATGACATTTGGAAACAACAGATGTTTAAGGCCATAATTTGATAGTAGCAAGATCTCCAGAAAAACTGAAGTGTTTGCCAAAAGGACAATCTTCACAGAATGTGGTGTGACAAATAAATAAGAAACTAGGTTTGTATAAGTAATGGGATGGGCATGAATAACAATCACATATGATGTAAAAGTTGCAGTTGGATTCTGCTATCAGCCACAAACTTGACTTTAGAAGTGACAGATCAAATAACAGAAATAAATCCATCACTTAGTACATATGCCGGGTGTCTCACCTAACTCTGCCACCTCAAATATCTCTGGAACAACAATAGATATCCAAAAACGGTTTTCACCAGCATGAACATACGGAAGGGCTTAGGAAACCAAATACTATATGAACTTTTAAAACGTAAACAAATACTATTTTCAACAAAAACCTGTGTATTTTTAAATGGACACCCCTTATTATTTCATCTGAAATCAATAGCATGAAAAATCACAAAAATAATGGCATTGGTTGCATCACAATACGTCAATTACATCCCAAGAAATTGTGAAGCGAAGTTGATGCTTGAAATAAATGGAGCGCACAGGTAGTGTACTATGTCAGTAGAGTGTTAATGTATGGAGTGGTAGTGTATGACAACACATCATTGGCCCATAATTCATTTATGGCAGTCTTAAAGGGGGATAGTTTAGCCCCTTCTTGAGCTGCACCTTACTTGAACTAGTCCACCTCTTATAATGTGTCAAATAATGTGGTATCAGAATGATGGATGTCCTGCACATGTTTATTGTTGTGAAATGACAACTAGAGGTACAAATAGTGGTAACACACTTGGTTTCACGTTTCTAAACCTCATAAATTCTGAAATGTGTGGCTTGTAAAGGATAGCAATAGCGTCACATTTTCTAACATAATGTATCACATGCAATACTGTGCTCAGAACAGGGGTTGCCTGCACTGGCACCTGTATCCTGCAGTAAACATACAAACATTACCATGACACACTCTACCTTCAGTGAACAAGAGTCTCCTGATCTGGTCTGCTGAACTGCTCTCATACTGTAACATAATTCACATATGTTGCCACATTAAATCCTGTTTTCTGGTGGCTTGTTATATTTGCCATCATCTAGTCAATATGCTGGCCTTCAGTAATAAAGCAGAAGTAGATTTTATTTTAATTTATGGCGAATGTCACAGAAATGCAACTGCAGCTGTGACACTGTATGCTGAATACTATCCAGATCGGCAGTGTCAGTCAAACCATTGCCAACATCTGCAAGACACTCACAGAAAAAGGAAGCTGGGCTCCCACAAAATGTCGACATACAATGCCAGTGACTGGCAATGGAAACAAAATTTCTTTTCTGGCTGCTGTAGTGCACAATCCTCAGGTGGGTGTACGAGAAATTGCACGAGGTGTAGGAATCAGCCACAGTAGTGTGTGCAGAATCTTGCATCAGCATTGGTTTCATCTGTACCATATCTCACTGCACCAAAAACTGTACAGGAATGACTTTGAATCCCCCATTGCATTCTGTCATTTTGCCCTACAGCAGTTGTAAGGTAATTCAGTATTCCTAAGCAATATGTTTTTATGGATGAGGCTTCATTTACAAATCATGGTAATGTGAATCTGTGGAACATGCGCTACTGGTCTGCGCAAAATCACCACTGGATTCACCAAGTTATTCATCAATGACAGTGGAGTGTCAATGTTTGGTGCCGTATCATTGATAACTTTATTGTAGGTCCCTATTTTTACCATGGAACATTGAACGGACAGCAATATGCATCATATCTTCAACACACACTAGCGCTCCTCATGGAGGATCTAGGATTGGAAACTCGTCTGTCAATGTGGTTCCAACATGATGGATGTCCTGCACACAATGCAAAAGTTGTCAGAGATGTTCTAGATGTGACATTTCCAGATAGATGGTTGGGGCAGGGAGGCACTGTGCGATGGCCAGCATGGTCCCGCCATTAGACTTCTTTCTCTGGGATGCAGTGAGAGACAGACTGTATCAAGATCCCCCAATGACATTAGAGGATATGCAACATTGTATTACTGTGACATGTGCGGCAATATCTGTAGAAACTCTAAAATCTGTGCAGCACTCTCTCGTTACCCATCTGCAAACATGTATTGATGCAAATGGAGAACACTTTGAACATATGTTGACGTGACACAATTTCATCGGTCAAGATGTGGGTGTATTTTGTATGCTGGATGTAATATACAACAATACAGTTTCTGTGGGTGACAGGGCACTAGTAAATGTGTTTAGAAAAGTGAGTTCAAGTGTGTTATCTCTAATTGTAGCTCTAGTTGTCATTTCGTTGAAATAAACATACATTTACAATTTGAAAAATGTAACTTTGCATTGGATGTGTTATTGTTTATTTTTGTGGATTGTGCATACCTTCCCATTGTGTGAGCCCCTGACACAGGCAGCGTGAGGTGTATGCTTGGGTCTCAGGACGTGCGCTAGCTGTGCACTTCATTTATTTCAAGCATCAACTTTGCTTTGCAATTTCTTGGGATGTAACTGACATTATTTTTGTGATTTTTCATGCTATTGATTGCATATGAAATAATAGGGGGTGACTATTTAAAAATGCACAGGTTTGTGTTGAAAATATTATTTTTTTACTTTTTAAAATTTTGCAAAGTATTTGGTTTCCTAAGTCTCTGCTGCAAGTTCATTCTGGTGAAAACAGTTTTTGAATATCTATTGTTGTTCCAGATATATTTGAGGTGGGAGAGTTAGGTGAGACAGCCTGTATATCCAAGCACAAAACACTTAGAGTCATGGACAAAAGAAAAGCTGGAGTTCAAGTTTCTCTCAATGTATAAAATATACAAATAACTTATGAGAATGGAGCCAGGTAATGTTGTTTGATAATTTACAATATCTTGACAGGTGCACACCCTGCTAGCTTCAAGACATAAATGCATCAGGAAAACTCCATCCAAGAAAATTTAAAACATCAGTATGCACAGCATATGCAGGAAGATAACACATGCACACAGTAATAAATGCTACTGCAATTACTCAACAAAAAGAGATGCTCAATATCAGAAGTTATTGATGGTGAATAATAATAACCAGTGGATGATGTAGCATTAACCCTGTACCTCTGCTTTATAATGAGGTAGAGAACAGAACTCCACACCAAATTTAAGCAAAAATCTCCATCTCTATGTATAAAGCAACTTTCTAATTTAGTCTTTACAAATCCCTCAATAACACTATTTCACTAGTTGGAACTGTATGCCACAATCTCCATGTTGTTACATTCCATAGGATGACTGGTGCCAAGGCAATGCTCTGAAACAGCAGATTTACTCTGCTGTGGTAAGCTTGTGTGACATAGCAGCAGCGCGGTTCCAGACTGAAGCGCCTAGAACCGCTCGGCCACAGAGGCCGGCCTGAATTTTGTCTACATAATTTTCTTACTTCAATTTTTCTGTAGAATATGACATACAAAATTGAATAATTAACTCTCTAATTAATAACTGCTTATAATTTACCATGATTTGCAATATGGCACTCCTGTACATAACATCAGCTATCTAAATCACAAGAGAATAAGTGTCCAGGTACTTCTCTACATTTATAACCAGTAACATTTTTATGAGTAAACGTTCTATTGGGTATTGTATTGTATCTAAAACAGTAAAATCCAACCTAGCCATTTTTAAAACATTATATGGTTTACAGAATAAGAATTTATTCCTGTGCCAGTCCTTATAAGGCCAAATTAATCACAAAATTGCCAGTTCACTGGTAGAAAGAGCACAAGTAAGACTTTTGTCAGACACACTCCTTATATTGGGTCATGACAGAGTCATGCATGTTTTTATATGAAAATATGTGCACCAATAACCACAAGACTAATTAATATTAATGTTTAGTCGGCACTATAACCTAAAGTATGAAGAAAGAAAAAAGTTGTGCTTTCTCAGAAAACTGCATAGGCAGGTAGGCCAGCATTCTACCCAAGAAGAAAGTGTTACATGAAACAATGTATATTCATTACAAACTGAGGTTGTGGATGATCAGTATCTCCATGATCCACAAATACTTCAATATACTAAATAATTGATTTTAAGTTTACACGATATAGAATGGATAATGTTCTCAGTAATAAAACCATATAAAGTATTTAAGTGAATATATATATAATAGAGGGAAACATTCTACATGGGAAAAATATATCTAAAAATAAAGATGATGTGACTCACCAAATGAAAGCACTGGCAGGTCGATAGACACATAAACAAACACAATCATACACACAAAATTCTAGCTTTCGCAACAAATGGTTGCTTCATCAGGAAAGAGGGAAGGAGAGGGAAAGACGAAAGGATGTGGGTTTTAAGGGAGAGGGTAAGGAGTCATTCCAATCCCGGGAGCGGAAAGACTTACCTTAGGGGGGAAAAAAGGACAGGTATATACTCGCATACACACACATATCCATCCGCACATACACAGACACAAGCAGACATTTGGGCCTTTACAAATGTCTGCTTGTGTCTGTGTATGTGCAGATGGATATGTGTGTGTATGCAAGTGTATACCTGTCCTTTTTTCCCCCCTAAGGTAAGTCTTTCTGCTCCCGGGATTGGAATGACTCCTTACCCTCTCCCTTAAAACCCACATCCTTTCGTCTTTCCCTCTCCTTCCCTCTTTCCTGATGAAGCAACCGTTTGTTGCAAAAGCTAGAATTTTGTGTGTATGTTTGTGTTTGTTTATGTGTCTATCGACCTGCCAGTGCTTTCATTTGGTAAGTCACATCATCTTTGTTTTTAGATATAAGTGAATATGTATGTGTTTGTGAAGCTATTTTACAGGAAATTACTACTGCAAGTGCTTTGAGAGTTATATAGGCCTATCAAAGCATTATTAATATTCACTCAAGTACATAAAGTCAAAATAATAATTAATGTTGACACTCAAGAATTGATAGATTGCTATCTGTGGTCATCCAAAATTATGATCGTGTGAAATTGATCACGAATTTTTTAAGTTGAAATGATAACCACTACACAGTATTTGAGAGTGAGGAGATAGACTTATTCACATTATCAGTGGGTGAGCTGACTGATACCCCACACTTAGGAATTACCTTTGGTTGTATAACATTATGACAGGCTGAGATTATTATCATAAAATTCACAGTTTTTGAAAGGACAGGTCTACACTTTGTCCATCACTGAAAAGTGGTGGGATTTGCTGATTAGAAAGAGCTCAAACCGAATTTAAGACTTAAAATCATAATTTTATTTTACGTGGACACTGATACTGTACATGCAGAGACTTAGTGCAAACAGATACATAGCAGGGTTTGAATATTTTGTTTGCCATAGGAACCAAATCAACTGTGCTTATTAATAGCTGCTTGTTATATGATCAAGCTGAATAAACTTCTCTACGAAGGACATGAATTAATGCCTACAATTTTTAACTGCTGGCTTGGAAAGGTTCTGCTTTAATATATACATTTAATTCTTTGGAGGTTGATTATGTGCAATCCTCAGAAACATGTAATGAAATTCAATCTAGAATTGGTGATAAGTAAGACACATACCACCAAATAATCAAATATGTGACTGCCCCAAAATAGAGGGTCACTGATTTATTACACCACTCGATAAAAAATTTTTATTGCAGCTCTTGGTATTAAATAATGACTTTCTTCAAATATTTATGAGCTTTGGGGAACCAGAGCATTAGTTTCTTAAAATGCAGTTGGCAAGGAGGGGAGTATTTCTGGCCTTCTTACAAATGTTAATCTATCATCTTTTCAAAATGTTCATGTGAGCAGGAAGCTGATTACTACCTTGGCACAAGTGTATACCAACCACAGTTTGACTCCTTCCCATAGGCATTAAATAGGCATCAAGAATAAGCCTTTCTGTGACTGTTAGAAGAAAGGAGATCTAAATCAAATGTTGTTTTTCTGAAGTTTTTCAAAAACACAACAACACTGTTTACTGCAAAATGTTGTGAACCTAAAGGTTCCCTTTCCAACAAGTGCTCCTGTTTTATGTATCATGAAGATCGTCAAACATACAAAATCCTTTTTGTTTTACACGAGACAGTAATGCGTGTATATGAAATTTGGTGTACTATCTGTGGTTACACAATCACTTTGGTCTCCAGGTATATGCTTCCCAAGCTCTGCTGTGTTCTCCTTTTTTTAACATTCCATTCTGTCTGTAGTTGTGGCTGTAAGTATTGAATGTATGTGGAAATTGTAAAATAATTTAAAATCATGTTCAAACTATTTATATTGTAATTTCTCTGTGTATATTATTTTAAATTTGTACCAAGCTGTTGGCACTATGGTTTAATCAACCTAAGGAAAAAAAAATTTAGCGTTTACAAGATTTACTACATTTAAAGCTATTCACAGTTCCATGGAGAAAGTACCACAACTTACCAATATTTTGTATACTAATCCCATCAGATTGATCATCTTGTTTCTCACAGTCATTCCTCTTTTCTGGATTCTGATTCCACCATTGTTCCTTCAGTTTCTCAAGCTTTCTCTTGTTTAGCAGTTGCAAAATTCTGGAGAAACAATATAGGTGCATTTCCATTATACACTGATGTATTATTACATTGTTCAGTATTCCTTTATGCTGAAACTCAATAAACACAAAGAAGCAGGACTGCATCACTAAGAGAAAAGAAATTATCATTGATTGTGCATAATCAAATACAGAAAAAAGAAACTTATTTAAAATCAGAAGAAAAAAAATCTATGTTAAAATGGCTGACTTGATGAAAGACAAGTGTGATTTGTCTTTTGCAATTTAAATTCCTGACAAATTTGCTTTGTTTGTGTGTGTGGTGAGGTTGGGAGCAGGGGTGGGGTTGGGGAGGTGGGGTAATGTGATTATAGGAAAGATGGCAGACAGAGTGGAAGCAAATGAAATGAAATGGAAAAGCAAGGAAATGAAATAACGAGAAAGGAGGACAAGACCAGAAAAACTATGACAAACTGAAGCCAGGTAGATGGTAGAACCAAACACAATTTATAGAGCAAATACCAACCTTTAAAATTCTGAGGAAGTGGCAGAGGGGAGGAGAATCTAGATAGCATATGTAGCAGAACAGGAATTAGGGCCATGATTTTCTTGCAACAGGGTAGTATTTGTTTCCAGTATATAGTCTCTGGCTATGTCCTCTCATTGTTATTAACAATTTTTTGGCTGTCATACCACTATAAAAGGCTGGCCAGAGTCTGCATTTAAATCAATATTTGAGATTTGCTTTGTGGGCAGCACTTCCTGCTATGATATCTGTTTTGTATATATAAAGCAGAGTGTATATGTGTGTCCTGGATCTCCTTCCAAACTGATGGAGTGATTTCAACCAAATTTGGCATAGAAACAGCAGGCCTCATGGGTATCAGCACTGTGGGGTTTGTAACGTCCTAGCTCCAATGGGAGTGGAGATAGGGTAATAACGTCTTTCTCTCACCTCCTGGTGTATGGGCTGCCCTGCACGACAGGCACATTATTTGGTAACAGTCTTTGCATGTCAAATCAACCTGCTTTGCAGGGTTCCCTACATGTTGGGGGCAAGAAATGGTTTGCAGGACCCCGACATGTAGGCCACGTTGTATGACTGGCATGCTGGCCTGCTTCATCGATCTGCTTTGTGTGCCTGCCTGTACATAAAGGACAAATAAATGATTTTCAAACCCCTGATGTGTAGCCTGCTCTGTATGACAGGCATGTTGGAGTAATATCAGCCTGCTTTATTGAACTGTACTGCATGGACTCCAAATGTCAATGAGAATGGTGGGGAGCAGATTGTGATGGATAGAGGATGGACAGAGTGAGGGGGCTGAGGAAATGGACAGAAAGGCAAGGAGGGGGATATGCATGAGGCAGGTTTAAAGTATAAAGGGACAGTGGCCAAGTGGAAAATAGGGGGAGACGGAGATGAAAAGAAAGAGAGATAAGAGGAGATGGTCAGAGGCTGGGGTGGAGGAAATGGACAAAGAGAGGGGGAGGAGGAGATGAAGAGACAGAGTGGTGAGGAGGAGATGGAGAGGTAGAGGTGGGAGGATGAGGTAGACAGGTAAAGGGAGGAAGAGATGGTCACAGAGAGGGGGAAGAAGAAGTGTGTTCAATATATGAGTCAAATGCATATGCAGGCAATGTTGCAGGGGAAAGATCAGTATGTGGAAGTTGGTGAGTCCGTAGAGCAAGTCTTAAAGGATGTGGTTGAGAGGATAAGAACCATAAGGCAAAGGGAATGGGTTCATAAGAATTATAGAATCTGACCAAAAAACTGCAATGAATTTTTTGGCTGATTTGCATTTTTGCATATTGTGTGTGTGTGTGTGTGTGTGTGTGTGTGTGTGTGTGTGTGTGTGTGTGTGTGTGTGTGTGTATGTGTGTGCGCAAAAGAGAGAGAAGGGAGGGGGAGGAGGGAATGATGAAATATGCTTGATTTTATGGAAAAAGTATTAGAAAGGGAGAACCTCATTTCAGGTCATGGTTTCAGTAAACCAAGCTCTGGTGAAAAAGTCGCTAATGCAGCTGGTGATATTCTAACAGATATGTAGATGATATGGAAGCATACAGGGTGAGAAAATTGGTGAAGAGGGGTGCTACCTCTAGCAGCAATAATGGCTCTAATCCACCTGGGCCTCAAGCTCGACTGAGCTTAGTTGACAGACATGAGTAATATTTTTCCATGCTGTTTGTACTCTATTCCAGAGTTAATCAATGATAGTGACTGGCAAGTGATGACAGCCTAGTATCTCAGCAACCCGTAACCAAGAGCTTCCAGTGGTTGAGAAATCCGAAGCATATGCTGAACTAGGTCAAGACCAAAATTAGCAACAAACATTGCTTTTTGGTATTTTGTTGAATGGTAACATCATAGAGACCTCAAAAATAGGGCACAGCCACTGTCTCAATACATCGGCAGTGTAACAGCTGTTTTCTAAATTACTGACACTGCAAATCAGATGTGACGGTGGTGTGTACCTAATGGCATGCTCTGTACCACCACACCAGGTACCAGAGCTGTATGATGATGATGAACACCAATTGACAACTTTTGTTCTTCTAGGAGCTTTCACTCATCATGATCTTGTATACAAACCTGGGACTCATCTGAAAAGATGATTTGATGCCACTCCTTTGTTCAGCATTGTTATCGAACACATCACTGTCAGTGTAACTCCTGCTGCTGGGTCGAGGTAAGCCACAATAATTCTCATGATGGTGATAGTCTGTGGTGCTCTAGAGATCTTCACATTGTCTGTGCGGATAATGTGTTGCTGCAAACAAGTCCATTTCCTGACATTAGATATGTGAGGTGGCATTATGATCTTGCCCAGTCAGATGAAATGTAAGTTGTGTTTTGCAGTTGTTAGCCATATGGATCATTGGAGATCATTCATGGCATTGAATATGGACTTCCTAAACCCACTGATTCCATACTTATATGACAATCATGAGATTCTGATCAACATAAGCAGCAGTATCACAGAATGATAAACTGCAGCCTTGATGCGCAATGATCCTGCAACTGTTAAATCCTGACACATGCTGGTAAATATCTCTCCTTACATGAGCCATAACATGATCTTCTCACAGACATACAACACACAAATGTGATTTATGAATGATAAAAATTCTGCAAAATCTGTATCTATGCACAGCATGTAGATGGCATTACTGCTATCTTTGTGTGGTTGTGCAGAAAAGCAAATCATTTGCATACCCAGATATACTGTGTTCCTAATACGTAGTATACTTCTTGCTGATTTGACATTCCCTTTGTGTCACATTCATGGTGTTGCAACTTCAATGGCCAGTAGCATGTTATCATGGCTACAACATACTGCACGGCTTTATATCTCATTTTAGTGAAGGAATAAATGAAAACTTCCTGACACGAAAAACCTCTCAAAAGAGTTTTGCCCTTTTACATTTTATATAAGTAGTAACATTTTGATCCAAGTGTTAATAATAATAATAATAATAATAAATGGAAAGTTAACAGCAGTTATCTTTTCTAGAACAGTGTACTATCATTATTGCTGGGTACAAGTCTCTTCTATTTGGCTTCACCTCTTCCAATCCTAAATGCCCACATCCACACTTCAAACCAGCTAGTGAAGTTATAATTGCTTATTATATAAAACATGGAAACCAACAAATCTTCAACTAGCCTAACATTGTTAAAGAATTCAGTTACCTATTATTTTATATCATATTTTACATAATTACACATATAAAAAAACTTTTGCATCACCTCGGTTCTGAGAGTTCCAGAACTTGTACAGAAAATTGGAATAGAGATCAACATAAACATCATTTCCACCCTTTTTATTGCTCATGAAAATCATACATTCCATGTTGTACCACCATATAGCGAAACCTTCAGAGATGGTGGTCCAGAATGCTGTACACATCAGTACCTCTAATACCCAGCTGCAGGTCCTCTTGCATTGATGTATGCCCATATTTGTCGTGGCATGCTATCCACAAGTTCATCAAGGCATTGTTGGTCCAGATTGTCCCACTCCTCAATGGCGATTTGGCATAGATCCTCAGAGTAGTTGGCAGGTCATGTCATCCATAAACAGCCCTTTTCAATCTATCACAGGCATGCTCAGTAGGGTTCATGTCTAGAGAACATGCCGGCCACTAGTCAAGCAATATTGTTATCCTGAAGGAAGTCATTCACAAGATGTGCATGATGGGGGCGCGAATTGTCACCCATGAAGATGAATGCCTCACCATTATGCTGCCGATATGGTTGCACTATCTGTCGGAGGATGGCATTCACTTATCGTACAGCCATTACAGCACCTTCCATGACCAACAGCAGCATACTTGGTCTCACATAATGCCACCCCAAAACATCAGGGTACCTCCAACTTGCTGCACTCGCTGGACAGTGTGTCTAAGGCATTCAGCCTGACCAGGTTGCCTACAAACACATCTCCTACGATTATCTGGTTGAAGGCATATGCGACACTCATTGGTGAAGAGAACGTGATGCCAATCCTGAGCGGTCCATTCAGCATGTTGTTGGGTCCATCTGTACCTTGCTGCATGGTGTCATGGTTGCAAAGGTGGACCTCACCATGGATGTTGGGAGTGTAGTTGGGTATCATGCAGTCTATTGCACACAGTTTGAGTCATAACACAAAGTCCTTGTCTCCACAAAAAGCATTATTCAACATGGTGGCATTGCTGTCATGGTTCCTCAGAGCCATAATCTGTAGGTAGTGGTCATCCACTGCAGTAGTAGCCCTTGGGTGGCCTCAGTGAGGCATGTCATCGACAGTTCCTGTCTCTCTGTATCTCCTCCATGTCCAAACAACATCACTTTGGTTCACTTTGAGATGCCTGGAATACTTCTCTTGTTCACACAAAGTAACAATGGATGTGATCAAACCATAGTCTTGACCATCTAGGCATGGTTGAACTACAGACAACAAGAGCCATGTACCTCCATCCTGGTGGAATGACCGGAACTGATTGGCTGTCAGACCTCCTCCGTCTAATAGGTGCTGGTCATGCATGATTGGTTACATCTTTGGGCGGGTTTAGTGACATCTCTGAACAGTCAAAGGGACTGTGTCTGTGATACAATATCCACAGTCAACATCAATCTTCAGGAGTTCTTGGCACCCGGGTGATGCAAAACTTTTTTTTTGATATGTGTATATACAAACTTAGCTTCATGCATTAATCTATCTTACAAGGCCCATGTCTTGCAGTGTCCCTTAGTAGTCCCACTATGTGACAGCACTTGTGTCAAAATATTACTACTTATATTAAACTCAAAGGGGCAACACATATTATTTTTTAACTTTTTATAGATTTTTTGTGTTGGAAGGCAGATAGGGAGGGAGGGTGGGGGGAGGGCAGGGGGAGAGAGGGATAGAGAGAGAGAGAAGCAAAGAGAAGAAAGGAAGAACAAAGAAGATAAGATTGTTCTTGTGACAAGTATCTACGTGCAATAGTACATAAAAAGCAGATGAAAAATATAACTGTAAAACAGTTTTTTCATAAGACAGTGGTAACCTGCTGATTTTAAGATTAAGTATAGCAAAATTTGATGCTCCCAATGTAGTATTCAGAGGGCAGACCACCAAAGAACTTGCAGAAATCCACTACTATAAACATAGGCAGCTGTTTTCTCAGCTTTATGAAATAATTGCTAGTGATATACTACTGATTTTTAAGTATTAACAAAACCACAAAGATATTTATTAGAGACTAATTTATATACAAGCTGTAATTACAGAAGAACGTTTACAGCGGCCATTTTTACCTGTGATTATCTTAGTAGCAATTAACATTTCTATATCTAAGATGTACCATGATTTACTGAATGGTCAACAAAATATTGTGATGTAATGTATGTACAGGGATGGCAGAATTAGAAGTCTGAGACACCTGAAGAATGGAAAACTGACTCTATAGATCAGACTGATCACATATTTCTGTGCTAGTAATATTCCTTGTGAGTGCACACAGTTGCCTTATAATATAACATCATGTAAGACAATAGTGTGAAAGTAAACAAATCTTTGCATTTCATAGTCACAATGTAGCATTAACATTTGGTGAGGAGGTCACTGATGCAGAGAAAGAAAAGAGATTCACTTATATATTTATGTTTAAACTGTATGTTAATAATGGTGATGCATTGAAATATTTATGAAGAAACAAAAAGAAATGAAAAGGAAAATTTGAGGCAGAAGGTAGGCTCATATTAAGCCTATAGGCAAAGAGAGATAGGTTGGTTGATAGGTGTAAGAGGAGATGATTAATGGGATACACTTTTCGAAACCACTGACATGAAGTGGTTGCAATTATGTGCCATGTTTCCTCAGGGGATTCACAGTCTTTGTGAATTTTGTTGAGTGACACAAGTACCCAAGCTGACCACTCTATTTCTTCATACTTCATTTTCTGTACAATGTTACACATAAGGCATGGGATGTGTCTGATGAGTCTTAGTGTCAGAAGATAAGGTGTATGGCAGAAGGTTTTTTTCCAGATTATTTGTCTTCATTTAAGTCCACTCATTTGCAAAACATTTAAATGTTTTCAATTAAATTTGCCCCATATGAACTGTGTGTTGTGATCCATACCCCTTTAAGGAGCTTATGTAGGTCTTCCAGTGTACATATTGGTGTGCAAGGAATGTTATTGGTTATAATATCGTGCAGTATCATATTTTCTATCTTTTAAGCAATTTCAGTACTAAGTAAAGGCTAGAGATGCAGACATATAAGGTCCAGTCACATTAAAGTGAACACCTGTCAAATGTCTTAACAACCACCACTTGCAGCACAGATGGGCAGGAAGAGTGTCAACAAGGTTCTGGAAGGTACTGTCAGGGATACGGAGCCATGCTAACTCCAATACTGTGACCAGCTCTGCTAGGTTTCTCAGTTGATGATTCATAGTGCAAATAGCGTGATCAAAGTAGTCCAACAGGTTCTCAATTGGGTTTAAATCCAGGGAGGTTGGTGCCCAGGGGAGTGTAGTAAATTGATCCTGGTGCTCTTCAAACCAAGCATCTACACTCTGAGCTGCGTGACACATTGCATTGTCCTACTAGTAAATGACAGTGTGCTGATGAAAAAATAAATAGTATCTAGGGAAGAAACATACTTCTGGTGACCCATTGTGCCTATGAGAATGCCAGGATTACCCAGAGAATGTCATGGAAACACTTTGCAAACCACAATGGTACATCCTCCACTCCTGGACCCTTAATGGTGATTGTTTCAGGGCCATACACGCCAATGGCCATCTGTCTGATGGAGCAGAAAATGTGATACATCTGGAAAGGCCATCTGTCAACACTCATCAGGCATCCAGTTATGGTATAAACATGAAAATTCAAGCCTTTGTCGCCGATGAACAACAGTCAGCATGGATGGATGAACCAGGTGCCTGCTGCAGAGATCCATAAAAAGCAACGTTTGCTGAACAGACCTTGAGGGAATACTGTTGGTAACCCTTTGGTCAATCTGGGGAGTCAGTTGCACATCTTACACCCTTATACATCAACACAGCCACAATTCACCCCTGTCATCTAAGGCCCGTTGTGCCCACAGTGGCCTCAGTGTCAGTTTTGGATAGCGTCATTTCACCATGCATGGTATACTTTAATCACAACAGCATTCAAACAGTTTACAAACATAGCTGTTTCAGGAATGTTTCCAACCCAGATCCAAAAACCAATGATCATGCTCTTTTGGACGTCAGATAAATTACTCCATTTCTGCATTATGGCACAACTGCCCCGCTTTCTAGTTCCCCTGGACACATATTATATACCCTCCATTGCTAGTGTTATTACCAGCTATCTGTGAGTGGTTATTGTACTTTGGATGTCAAATACAGGCAGTGGTCATAGTAATGGAGCTGGACAGTGTAATAGTCTGAGCACAATGCTATTGAGAATAGTTAAGGCCAGGGGCAATTCTAGGTGTCAGTCAAGAGGGGGGGGGGGGGGTGCTAATGGCAGGGGGGCGTGGGCGGTTTGGGGGAATGGAATATCGCTTAACAAATAGAGAGTTGGGGCCCTCTACCAACAAATTGGTAAAATATGGTGTTGCTTAAAGTAGTTTTTGGTAATTGTTTTGAAGTTCAGGGTAAAAAATGAGTATTAATAAATAATAAGATGCCCATTCTGAGTTAAATTATATTTATTGGTTTACATAGTAAGCTATTTGCCACTCTTATTCTTTTGTTAAAATGTGTTTGAAATACATTGCAACCTATATTGCTACATAGTGTAACGGAACTGAAATGATCGTAGGCTGCCAGTAATTTGGAGTCCTGCACATCGAAAGCGAGCGTGCTGGTGTGAGACGGCCAGGGCGCTCATCCTGATGCCATCTCTTGGCAAAACCTGGAATTAGTGCGAGCTGAGGCCAGTGAGAATGAGCGAAAAGGCATCACCATGCTATCTGTCAGCCAACGCAATAAGCTCTCAGACTTAAATGTATTCTTTTTATTGTTAATTGTAAGTTATTACTGTATAATTTAATGTTGTTAAGTGCTAGTTGGTGAATAATTACAAATGGTATTAACTCCAGGGTAATTGATATAATTTGCATAAACACTAAATGATTTTGATAAATTTATGGAAGGGGAACCCCCCACTCTTGGGGAGACGAGCGTCGCTCGTGGTAGCTGGAGGCACAGGGACTGAACAAAGGGAGTAGCTTGGGTAGTGTTGACGTGATTGGACTGGTGTAAGTGTGCTCATGCAAAAGTGGTTGTGCAACAGTGAAGAGGTGAATACCATCACTGTTAGTGGAATAAAACACGACTAATATTTATCAAAGTCATCTCTACACTATTGGGGCGGGTTGCAAGAGTTTCTGAGCCCAAATTTTATGGCAAATGTGCAGTGGCTTATATGAGTGTAATGGCTCATAGTTCCAGCTGCCATTGAGAGTATGAGGCATGAACGGTTGCGTTTTCCACATACCTATCACCATGTGCACCTGTTTGAGTACCCAAGGCAAGACAGTTTATAATTGTTTAGTTCTAACTTTATAGAACTGTAAAAGGAGAATACCAGTCACATTCTGATGCAAGTACAAAGGACAGAATACAATTATGAGTAAAAATACAATGCATGTTGTTCATGGTAAAGTATAGTAACCCCATCGTAGTATAGTGAAATCAGACTGAGGCCACCATCGCCTCTTTCATTGACAATTTCTTTTATTGGAGAAAACTTTAGTGTATAAGAATGTTGAAAAGAACAACGGTCACACAAGAATTTGCTAGTCACCATTTTATAGTTAACTTAAATTTTTCTGAGTAACTTTTCAAGCAACGTTTCTTAAATAATTCTGTATTAACTGTTCCAAGAGTAATATCCAAAATCATTACATAAAGTTGAAAGATAGAATTTTGTTAAGCCCAGCTGTATAAATTTCCATGGTAGTAATTATCAAGTCAACACACAGAAATTGAAAGAGTATTTGGTTTATTGATTCATCTTGACTGATCAGTAATAGAAATATTCAAAATTAAGTTTAAATTTAACTCAAGCCGTTTCACTTTGAAACGAGCACAAAATTGATTTATTCTTTTGCTCCTTCAGAGCTGGTTACCATAGTTATAAGTATTTTCAGGAGGAATCGATGGTAAGTCTGCTTATCTCGTCATGCTGGAAGGATTACCCACTGCTGATAGCAGTGATGATTGGATACTTAAGCTCACTACAAAGTTAAGTGGGTCAGGTAGGCAGTGTTACTGTGTGAACTGTAAGGCGCTGTAGGCTGTGGATTGAACCCACTCAATCATCACAGCTCTTTGGGTCATAGTCTGGTCAGAAGTGTGCTTTAATCCTTTGGTAAATACTGGCAAGTAATGGTCAAAAAGTACACGCAAGTGAATTTAATAGCTTAGCAAGGTCCAAGCAGCACATAGTTAATGTTGTGCAATGGCAAGGGTAGTAGCGGAGTAAAAGTGAACTGAGAGTGTGGCAGCTGTGCTGTATTCAAATATTAACAACTTGAAGTCACTACTACCTCTTACCATTAGGACCGTGCTAATTACTGTTAATATATGTAGCAGTAAGCGCAAAAGCATGATAGCTACAGGACCACATTTGTGATGTACATACGGAATTAGGAAGCGGGTCATTCTGTCAGTGGAAGGGGCAAAACAACCGAGTCGGTTGAAAATATACCAGTTTTACTGACAGAGGGATTCGGCAGTTTGGTCGCAATAGTTATTTAAAAAAATGATTGAATCTGTTGGAGTAATGTATCCACTGATTTCTGAAGTCATTTTATCTAGTAATATGATACTCCATTGTAATATGATACCCCCCCCCCCCTCCCCCCGTCTTGCCACCACCACTGGTTAAGGCCACCGCAAACCTTTATGGCTATTTACTAACCAAATAATATGTGAACACTTTAGTGAATTTTAAAACGAATTTTGTCTAGATTGTTTAAACAAATATTTCATCATATACAATGAAAATTACATAGATACTGCTGCAAGCTCATACTTCAGTACGTATCAGTGGAAAATAAGCATGTAAGATGTAGTGCAGTAACAATTCACCATCTTTCCTCCCCTAACCTATCTCTTAGTGAGCACATAATCGACATTAGTATGAAATAGTAAGTTGTTGAGACCACTTTCTGGGACCTGTGGAAGTGAAGTTGGTGGTGTCCACTCTGGGGGACTGAGCAACATAACTATCCTCCAGCTCACCAGTGATGCACCCTCCCCGCCAAACCTTATGCATGTTAAGCAGACTTGATAACCACTGCACCACAGAAACTGCTATGCTCTGCACTGCATCTCAGACAGAACTTGTAGAAAGATCACCATTTTGGCATAAAGATCACTTTGCGGAAATGCACAGTGCAGGTAGTTTACATTTGTCTGCAGCAATCAACAACACCAATCACAAGGAACAGCTCAAGTAGTCATCAGAAATGCTTGCATGCATGTCCTCAGTAGCATCACCTGCTCTTTATTTCCATATGAGATACTGTCGATATGCACAGCTGTTATGGCAAAAGGTGTCAGCAAAAGCAATCACCTTGTTAGCAGCAGTGAGCCTGGGTCTAGAAGCTGGGAGCATATCTGCATTTGGGGCTGTTGTCTTCTCTTCTCGGGTCTAAATATTCCTGGTTTCTTTTTCCTCATTCTTACTTCCCTCTTTTGGTAACTGATTCTATTCTTCATCATTCCACATTCAATAGCCTTCATAGTGAGACATAAGTTTAATTTCCTATAAAATTATTTTTGGAGAAGTTTACCAGGATTACATGCTCATACACAACAAAAAATATTGATTAAGAAGCTTACAGCTACACCCACTACCTCAAACAGAAATAAGTATGTCATACATTTAGACTGCAACCCGATTTTATCCTCTAATGGATGTTATAATGCACCATGAACTAAATATGACATTTGGAACATTGACTTTCATTTGTACTTTTTATATTAGTTTCATGTTCTTATTCAAATGCACATGAAATAACTGCGTACAGTCAACTATATGCTACTCAAATACTTACATTGCATTCTGAATACATCTGTCAGATACATGTTTACCCTCTATTATATTTTATTGTCACAGGCTTCATGACATGCTGTCATCATTTTCATGTTATAAAAGCATTCTAAGCATTCATAGCTGCAAAATTTGAGATGATATTTGGACAACCTCACATAAATTTTAACAGGCACAACAAAAAGACTGGTATTCATTTAAGCTCTCAGCCAAAAGGCCTTCAAAGAAAACAGTTGTGCCTGTTAAAGTTTATGTTAGGCTGTCCAAAAATGATGTCAAATTTTGCAGCTATGTATACTTAGAATGCTTTTACAATGTAACATTGATGTTAGCATGTCATGTACCCTGTTCTGAATCAAATACTTTGAGCCCTCCCTAGTCTTCTTCTCATCAACATGATGTTGCTAACATCTGCAAACTGACACAAAAATATAGTTCTTGGAAAACGTGTATCTTCAGTAGATATTCAGAATGCAATATAAGTCTTTGTGTAGCATGTAGTTGATTGTATGAAGTTATTTAATGAGCATTTAAATAAAAGCACAAAGTTATCGTATAAAGTACAAAGTGAAAGTTAATGTTCCAAATTTCATTTATAGTTCAAGGTGCATTATAACACCCATCAGAGGAAAAATTATGGTTACAGTCCAACAGTGTTACATACTACTTTCTGTCTGAGATAGTGGTGTAACTGTAAGCTTACTAAAAGAGATTTTTTTGTTGTGTGTGAGCTTGCAATTCTGGTAAACTTCTCCGAAAATAACTGTTAGGAAATAAAACTCATGGAAAAAAGGTCTCACTATAAAGGCTAATGAGTGTGGAACAATGGAGGATATTATCAATGCCCAAAAGAGGGAAGTAAAAATGGGGAAAAAGAAACCAGGAATGTTGTGACCTGAGAAGAAAACATAACAGCCCCAAAGGCAGATACCTTCCCAGACTCTGATCCCATCCTGGGGAGGCATGGAGAGTGCATCACTTGTTGGTTAGAGGACAGTGATTTTACTCAGTCCCACAGAGTGGACACCAGCAACTTCACCCCTACAAGTCCTGAAAAGTGGTCTCAACACCCAACCATTTCAGACCAATGTCAATTATGTGTTCACCAAGAGATATGTTTGGTGGTGGAGAGGGGGGGGGGGGGGAGGGGAAAATGGGGGGGGGGGAAGGGGGGGCAGGAGGTGATGTGTTACTGCACTACATCTTGCATGCTTATTATCCATTAATATTTATTGAAGTATGAGCTTGCAGTGGTATCTATGTAATGTTCATTGTATATGATGAAACGTTTGTTTAAATGATATAGACAAAATAAAGTCTTTTTAAAATTCACTCAGGTGTTTACACATTATTTAATAAGTAAATAACCATATAAGTTTCCAGTGGCTGTAACAGTTTTGAGATCACCTGGTTCTCAATAGTCCTATGCTCGAAGCACTACATGGTCCTGCCTCATTAATATGACCATTGTCTGTACTTGATGCCCAAAATGCAATAACCACTCACAGATGGCTGGTAAAAGCACTAGCAATGGAGGGTATATAAATGCGTCTGGGGAAGCAGGAAACAGTGAAGCTGGGTCATTATGCGGAAGTGGAGTAATTTATCTAATGTCCAAAAGGGCATGATCATTGGCTTTTGGATCTAGGTTGGGAACATTTCTGAAACAGCTATGTTCATAAACTGCATGCTGCTGTATTTAAAGTACACAATGCAAGGCAAAATGGCACTATCCAAAACCGACACTGAGGCCACTGTGCAGCACCACTGGCCTTAGATGACAGGGGTCAACAATGGCCATGTAGATGTATAGGGGTGTAAGATGTCCAACTGACCACCCAGATGGACCAATGGGTTACCAACAGCATCTCCTCAACATCCGTTCAGTGAATGCTGCTGTGTATGGGCCTTTGCTGCAGGCACCTGGTTCACCCATCCATTCTGACTGCAGTTCAGTGCCGACGAAGCTCAGAATCTGCATGTTGATACCACAACTGGACGCCTGCTGAGTGTTGACAGATGGCCTTTTCAGATGAATCAGATTTTCTCCTCCATTGGACAAATAGGCATTGGTGTGTATGGTTCTGCAACAATGCCTTTTAAAGGCCCAGGTCAGAAGAAGCAGCATGATGGTCTGGGGAATGTGTTCATGGCATTCTCTTGTCATCTTTACAAACGTCAATTCATATGTCTGATCTGAAGGGAACAGTCCATACAGTGTTTATGTATTAAGAAAGATTTGCAAAGAGAAGTTAAATGTATTGTTCCTGAAGAATATACTGCAAACATCTTTGAAGAGGCTTTTCATATTTATTTCAAAGGATTTGTTATTGTGTTAAGCCAAATAACATGTTATGTCACATAACTTGTTAAGCTATATAATTTTCAGCATTACTTCTTACTATAGCACCTGGAGCAGATGTAGTCCATAAAACTTTACAGCCATGGTCAAGATATGCTGTGACTGAACCTATTGCATATTAAAATCAGTGCTCAAATTGGGTTCCATAAACTCTGAGAACAGAACTCAAGATTCAAAGAAAATCCATTTCATTTGAAATTTTGGAGCAGTTTAAGGCCAATGGAGAGGCCTCTCAGTCACACATTATTGCAGGTGATTGTGTATGTTCTTTAAATGACCTACACATATAAATAAATATTCACATCATCCCCATGCAGAAAAGATATTGAAGGAAGTATGATGATGTCAATGACAACAGAAAATTGAAACACAAAACTATCAATTTTTTATGTACTTCATCTGTTTTTTTTCCCCTCTAATCTCAGTATCTGTCAGTCTTTTGAGCTGGTGTGATGAAGACACATGTAATTGTGCTCTCTCAGTGTTGTGTTAAGTAAAAGTTATAATATGCAGAAGTTGAAGTTTTCATTCTACTACTGAGCTACATCCTAATTTCCTTCTCCAGATGTGCATGAGAACTTGCATTTTTAAATGAACATTTTCAGAGACGAAGTCAACACGAAAGGAAAATAGTCACCACAGCCACACCAGCATTGTTGTACATCATTGGGAAGAAAAGATAAATACCAAGCCACAAACTGAAGCTAAAAGGAATTAACACTGAATAAATGTTCCAGACCTGACACAATATTGTTAACATGCATGCACTTATACTTGCGCATGTTTCTGGGCAGATAATTTTTGGTGCGGCTAAATGATAATTACTTCAGCTTTGGATAATTCACATTATCTCTCTCCCCAACCATGACATGATGAAATATGGATGCATCACTTTCAGCCAGAAACAAAAGGGCAGTCACTGGAGTGTCTCCACCCACAAGTATCAAAAAAGTAAAAATTCAAGGCAGCTTTCTCTGGTGGCAAAGTCATGATGACAGTCCTTTGGAATGGTTGATGGTGTCATTCTCATGGATTTGTTGCTAAAAGGGTCAAACATACATTCAGAATATATATGAAGAATCTGAACAAACTCAAGAACCATTTCCAGTTTGTTTGGTCTGACAAGAAGGCAAAAGAAATCTTCCTTTAACATGACAATGCCCCCCTCCCCCCACCCCCACCCCCCACACACACAAGTCTCTGAACAAAGGAACACACAAACTAATGTAGTTCATCTACATCTTCATCTACATTTATACTCTGCAAAGCACTTTGAGGTGCATGGCAGAGAGTACATCCCATTGTACCAGTTATTAGGGTTATTCCTGTTCCATTCACTTATGGATCATGGAGTGAATGATTGTTTGAATGCCTCTGTGCATGCACTAATTGTTCTAATCTTATACTTATGATCCCTGTGTGACCAATATGTAGGGGGTTGCAGTATATCCCTTGAGTAAACATTTAAAGCTGGCTCTTGAAACTTTGTTAATAGACTTTCTTGGGGTAATATGTGTCTATCTTCAAGAGTCTACCATTTCAGTTTCTTCAGTATTTCTGTGACACTCTCCCATGGATTACACTAAGCTGTGACATTCATGCTGTTCTTCTCTGTATATGTTCAATATCCTCTATTAGTCCTATTTGGTATGGGTCCCACACACTTGAGCAATATTCCAGGATGGGCCACACAAGTGATTTGCAAGCAATCTCTTTAGTAGAGTGATTGCACTTCCCCAATATTCTACCAAAAACTGAAGTCTATCATCTGCTTTACACATGACACAACCTACGAGATCATTCCATTTCATATCCCTACAAAGTGTGATGCCCATGTATTTGTATGAGTTGGCCAATTCCAACAGTCACTCATTATAGCCAGAGGATATTACATTTTTTTTGTTTTGTGAAATGCACAATTTTACATTTCTGAACATTTAGAGCAAGCTGCCAATCTCTGCACCACGTTCAGATCTTATCAAGATCAGATCGAATATTTATGCAGCTTCTCTCAGTACTTCATTATAGATAACTGCATCATCTGCAAAAAGCCTGATTTTACTATTAATATTGTCTGCAATATCATTAATATACAACATGAACTGAAAAGGTCCCAACACACTCTCCTGGGGGCAGCTGAAATTACTTCTACACCTCATGATAACTCTCCATCCAAGATAACATGCTGTGTTCTTCTACCAAAAAGCCCTCAATACAGTCACAAATTTCACTTGATACACCATATGATTGCACTTTTGACAATAAGGATAGGTTCATTACAGAGTCAAATGCTTTTTGGAAATTGAGAAACACTGCAACTACCTGGTTCCCTTGGTCCAAGTATATCATGTGAGAAACGTGCGAGTTGGGTTTCACATGATCGATATTTTAAAAAACCATGCTAGTTGGCATTGAGGAGGTCATGCTCTTCAAGATAACTCATTGTGTTTGAGCTCAGAATATGTTCTAAGATTCTACAACAAATTGATGTCATGGATACTGGACGGTAGTTCTGAGGATCACTTCTACTAGCCTTCTTGTATATGGAGACAACTTCTGCCTTTTTCCGAGAACTGGGCATGGTTTTTTGTTCAAGGGATCTATGATAGATTATAGTGAGAAGAGGGGCTAACTCAGCTATGAATTCTGTTATATCCTAGCCAGTAATGCCACCTGAGCCCGCTGCCAAAAGGTTGGCAGCATCAAAGTCCGGACGCCGTCCGCATAAGCAGCGCCAGCGAGACAGGAAATCGCCGCAAGTCTGCGCGCGCCACCGCTGGCTTCTGGTTTCTTAAGGGCTGGAGTCGCGAGCGCTAGGACAGTTCTGTATTCGCCGCTCAGTTGTATACTCGCCACCGAATTGTGTACTTGCTAGTCAGTTGTGTGTTCATCGCAGCAGAGTTGTTGTTTGTCGTCAGCTGACGCTGACCTAGCCGCTCCGACTCGAACTAGACAGATTTCTGTAGACACGGAGTTCACTACTGTTTCTGTATCTTCGTTAATAAAGATAAGTACCGACTTTTATTTAATCAGAGTGTTTGGGTTTTCATCTTTCTGTTCACTGTTCCAGCGGACCGGTCGGCCCGCTATTAAAAGTGTGGCGGTGACTTCGTAAGCCGTTTCTACAGCGAATTGCTTGTCGCTACGAACGCCGCCACAAAACTGGCGACAAGGACTTCCGAACTCGTGTGCAGGGCTGGTTCAACTTGTTTCTGGTTATACTAATTATAGCGATAAAATTTTGGGGGCTGGTTTAATTTGTGTTCACTATGTCTGCCGACTTACAACAGTTGATCTTGTTACAGAGTCAGCAAATACAAAGTCTGGTGGAAGCAATTGCCCAACAAGCAACTAATCCTCCAACACAAATGGAACAAGCAAAGGCAGCACCACCTTTCCGTGCTTTTGATGCATCACGAGAAGAATGGCGAGAATATTTCGCGCAGTTGCAGGCGCACATGACAGTCTACAAAATCACAGGTACTGAGCGGCAGCTTTATTTAATTTCCACTGCAGGCGTGGAAGTCTATCGACTACTTTGTAAGTTGTTCCCGGAATCCCAGCCAGAAGCTTTAGACTATGACGTTGTTGTTAACAAGCTTGCTGAGTATTTCGAGTCGCGAGTTCATGTGGCAGCAGCCAGATTCAAGTTCTTCAGATTAAAGAAACTGCCACATCAATCTAATAAACAGTGGTTAACAGATTTACGGGGCCTCACCCGTCAGTGCCGATTTAATTGTGTGTGTGGAGCTTCCTACAGTGATGTCATGTTACGAGACGCTATTACTCAAAACATTGCAGATTCTCGTATTCGTGCTGCTATCTTAAAGTTGCCTGACCCGTCATTAGCAACTGTGATGAACATCATTGAAGCCCAAGATACTTTTGACTATGCTGAGTGTGAGTTAGATCAGCCATGTATTTCTCAAATTGCCTGTGCTAAGCGAGTTATGTCACGCCCGCGGCCCCACCGGCAGAGTCAGACTGTAAACACTAGCCGGCCGCGTCATGTTAAACACATTCGTCAGCCGCGTGTGCAAAATGATAGAGTTAAGTCTTGCCCTAAGTGTGTTCTTGCTCATCCTCGTGAACGTTGCCCGTTGAGAAACGC
Organism: Schistocerca serialis cubense; assembly: GCF_023864345.2. Taxonomy (NCBI): domain Eukaryota; kingdom Metazoa; phylum Arthropoda; class Insecta; order Orthoptera; family Acrididae; genus Schistocerca; species Schistocerca serialis. The sequence continues at coordinate 677,553,332 of NC_064638.1, read as the reverse complement.
GGTTTGTCACTTTTGTCAAAGGAAAGGACACATCTAGACTGTTTGTTTGCGTAAACGCAAGAACAATTCTAGTGCTGCCCAGCCCATGGATATTCATGTTCTTCAAAGCCAGCCCGCCCAGAAGGTCGCGTTTAAAGACTCTTCCACGGTTCGTGTGGGTAATAAACTTGTTCGCAATAAGCCACCCACCCAGCCCTCTGCTATGCGACCCAAGCGTAATTCAAACGCTGTAAAACGTAATGTACAGACTGCAAGTGAAGCGGGAGTTGTTGTTCCACCCGCCCAACCCACGAGTTGTCGTAAGCAGCGAACACCCGCTAAACGCGCTGATTTTGTGTCTTCCGCCTCCACTGCACCGATCCAGAGACAGTGTAATAAACTATTTGTGAAGCTACGCATTCAGGATAAGACCTTCAATTTTCAATTAGACACTGGTGCGTCTGTGACTCTCATAAATAGTGCTACGTATGCGGCTATCGGCCGCCCTAAACTTTCAGCGGCAAAACATTCTTTGGCTACTTATAGTGGAGAACAAATTCCTGTGTTAGGTGTATGTAGCGTGCCAGCCACATTACGTGGCAATACAAAAACAGTTTCATTCACAGTTCTCCGCGCTACAGACAGTGTAAACATTTTCGGATTAGACTGTTTTGACTTGTTTGGCCTGTCTATCCAAGACAATGTGTTGCAAATTAATTCTGTTGTTGTTCCTCCAGACAGCATAACCGATTTGTGTAAACGATACAGTGACATATTTAAAGACGAACTAGGTTGTGCTGCGAACTTTGCCGCTCATATTACGTTAAAAGATAATGCTCAGCCTCGATTTTGTCGTGCTCGTCCAGTGCCTCACGCCCTCCGGGCACCTGTAGAAGATGAACTTTGTCGTTGGCAAAACAACGGTGTTATTCAACCCATTTCAGCGAGCCAGTGGCTTTCTCCCTTAGTTATTATAAAGAAACCGTCTGGCAAGTTATGTTTGTGTGCTGATTTTAAGTCGACAGTTAATCCTCAGACTGTCATTGATTCTTTTCCTTTGCCTAGACCGGACGAGCTGATGGATAAGTTAGGGGAAGCTCGTTTCTTTTCCAAAATTGATCTCCATGAAGCATATTTGCAATTGCCCCTCGACGAGCAATCACAACAGTATTTTGTAATAAACACGTCATTGGGGTTGTTCCGTTTTCTGCGTTTGCCTTTTTGTTGTGCGTCAGCTCCAGCTGTTTTTCAGCGTTTTTTATCACAACTTCTGGCTAATGTGCCATCGTGTTGCAACTATTTAGACGATATTGTTGTGTCCGGTCGGACGCCTGCTGAACATTTCCGTAATTTGGAGTGTTTGTTTACAGTGTTGTCTCAAGCAGGCCTACGTTGCAACATCGATAAATGTTCATTTTTCCTTACGGAGATGGAGTATCTGGGACATGTTATTAATGCTCAAGGCATTCATCCCTCCCAGTCACATTTAGCAGCTATTCGTGATTTTCCCGCCCCTCGCAATCTGCAGGAATTGCAAGCAGTTCTTGGCAAATTGACATATTATATTAGGTTTATACCTAATGCATCACAGATTGCTGCATTGTTGCATCGTCTCCGCCGTAAGAATGTTCCGTTTGTGTGGTCAGCTGATTGCCAATCAGCCTTTCAGCAGCTTAAAGAGGCTTTATTGAATGATCGTTGTCTGGTCCATTACGACCCTAACAAGCCTCTGGTGTTAGCTTGTGATGCCTCTTCTTTCGGCCTCGGTGCTGTGTTGTCTCACCGAGTCGGTAACACCGAACGTCCTATTGCGTTCGCATCTAAATTGCTAAACAAAGCTCAGTGTAATTATAGCCAATTGGACAAGGAAGCGTTGGCTATTGTGTTTGGTGTCACAAAATTCCATCACTACCTCTATGGTAGACCATTCTATTTAGTAACAGATCACAAGCCCCTGACGTCACTGTTTCATCCGTCTAAACCAGTTCCTCAGCGGACAGCTCAGAGACTACAACATTGGGCTCTTTTGTTATCACAATACCAGTATGAGATACTGTATCGCCCTACAGCTCAGCATGCAAACGCTGACGCGCTTTCTAGATTGCCGATTGCTGCGGATGATGTCTTCGATTCCTCTGACGACTCTTGCCATCAGATTGACGCCGATGAGCATCAATCCCTCCGGGATTTTCCGATTGATTATCCTCAGGTGGCACGTGAGACAGTTACGGATCCTCATCTGAGTTTACTATTACGTTTTGTTCAACGTGGTTGGCCGTCCAAGGCAAAGGACATATCGGATCCTGTGGTTCGTCGCTATTATCCGCAACGTCATCTGTTGTCTGTTTCGCACGGAATTTTGCTGTTACGCACCGAGAATGACCAGCTTCGTGTAGTGGTTCCCCAAGTGCTCCAATCCAAGGTCCTCGACTTGTTGCATCAAGGTCATTGGGGAGTGGTCCGCACCAAGCAGCTTGCCCGCCGTCATTGTACATGGATCGGCATTGATAAGCAGATTACGCAGATGTCTACAGATTGTTCGACGTGTGCCGAACACCAAGCTGCTCCGCCTCAACGCTATTTTGAGTGGGCACGCCCTGCCGGTCCCTGGCAGCGAGTACATATTGATTTCGCTGGTCCATATTGGAATTCTCGTTGGCTCATCGTGATAGATGCATTTAGTAATTTTCCGTTTGTTGTGCCCATGCATTCTACAACGTCTGCACAAACTATACAGCCCTTGACTTCAATTTTTTGTATTGAGGGTCTTCCAGAAGTTTTAGTGTCTGACAATGGTCCACAATTTACCTCTGCTGAATTTGAAAGTTTTTGGTCTGCCAATGGCATTCGCCATGTTCTTACTCCGCCGTTCCACCCTCAATCGAATGGTGCAGCGGAACGTTTTGTACGCACATTCAAGGATCATATGGACCGCCTTCGTGCTACGCACTCTCGTCAGCGGGCCCTCATCACGTTCCTGTCGTCGTACCGGACCACGCCACGTGACGGCCCTTCACCTGCGGAGCTTCTCCACGGCCGTTGTCATCACACCCTACTACGGTTGTTGCACCCCCCGGATCGACCTGCCGCTTCTGCGCATCGCACGCGTTTTCAGCGCAACGACGCCGTTTTTTTCAGAGTTTATCACGGTCGCCGGCGTTGGGAATGTGGTACCGTGATCAGTGTCCAGGGTCGCGGTTTTTATACTGTTCAAGGTGCTACTGGGGTGCACAGGAGGCATCAGAACCAGTTGCACCGTGCTGGCCGCCCAGATTCTGCCGCTCGTTCTTTGTCCACAGATTTGGTACGCGGCGGGTTCCAGCCGCGCCTTCCGACTTCGCTGCCGCCCCCAGGGCAGCAGCAGCAGCCGTCGCCGCTACCTCGCCGACAGCCCGTCCCGTTGATGCCCCCCGTGCAGCTTCATCCGGGAGCGCCCCAGGTGGTCGCTCCGGCGCCTGCGATCCCTCTTCAGTCGCCACTGCCTTGGGAGCTGATGGACGTCGACCCCTCAGCCGGGCCGCCTTCCCAAGCGGTGGCTGTGCAGCCTGTCCTGCAGCCGCTTTCCTTGGGCACCCCCAAGGAGTCTGACACCGCAGCGCCTTGTCCAGCGCCCACTCAGCAGCCGTCGACGCAGGGTCAGGAGACGCTGCCTCTCTTCGTGGGTCCCGACGCCCCGTCGCGTCCAGTACCAGAAGCTGCGCCCATGGTCACAGGCGTGCTCCCTGACCTCGGTTTTCAGTCGGTGTTTCCCGAGGCCCCGCGCAGCCAATTCTGGGGTGCGGACCGGGGACTGCCACCGACAACCGTCTCCGCCCCGGTCTCTACTGCTACACCTGCGGCCAGACCCCTCCCCCGCCGTCGATGCTCGCCACGTCATTATTCAACGACGGTGCGGCGATTTGGGGGGGAGGAGTGTTATATCCTAGCCAGTAATGCCACCCGAGCCCGCTGCCAAAAGGTTGGCAGCATCAAAGTCCAGACGCCGTCCGCATAAGCAGCGCCAGCGAGACAGGAAATCGCCGCAAGTCTGCGCGCGCCACCGCTGGCTTCTGGTTTCTTAAGCGCTGGAGTCGCGAGCGCTAGGACAGTTCTGTATTCGCCGCTCAGTTGTATACTCGCCACCGAATTGTGTACTTGCTAGTCAGTTGTGTGTTCATCGCAGCAGAGTTGTTGTTTGTCGTCAGCCGACACTGACCTAGCCGCTCCGACTCGAACTAGACAGATTTCTGTAGACACGGAGTTCACTACTGTTTCTGTATCTTCGTTAATAAAGATAAGTACCGACTTTTATTTAATCAGAGTGTTTGGGTTTTCATCTTTCTGTTCGCTGTTCCAGCGGACCGGTCGGCCCGCTATTAAAAGTGTGGCGGTGACTTCGTAAGCCGTTTCTACAGCGAATTGCTTGTCGCTATGAACGCCGCCACAAAAAATTCAATATAGAATATGGCCCCATCAGGGCCTGGAGCTTTTATCAATTTTAATGATTTGAGCTGTTTCTCAACACTACTGACACTAATACTTATTTCATTCGTCTTTTCAGTGGTACAAGGAATAAATTGGGATAAGTCTTCTGGGTTTTCCTTTGTAAAGAAACATTTGAAAAGAGAGTTCAGCATTTCAGCTTTTGCTTAGCTACCCTCAATTTTGGTTTCTGTTTTATTTGCTATGAATTGGACACTCATTTTGGTGCCACTAACAGCCTTTACATATGAACAGAATTTCTTTGTATTTTGTGAAATGTCATTTGACTGTATTCTGCTATGGTAGCCATTGAAGACCTCACACATTGTTCTCTTGTCAGAAAAATGCATTTCATTCAGCATCTCTCTTTCTACAGCCCTATGCTTTGTTTTACACCTATTATGCAGTAATCTCTGTTTCTTAAGAAGTTTGCATACAGTGACTGTATACCATGGAGGTTCCCTCCCATTATGAACTGTTCTACTGGGTACATATCTACCCAATGTGTGGTCAACTATTCTTTTATACTTAGCCATAGTTTCTCTACATGCTCCTGACCTGTGCTGAAAGTTTTGAGTTCCTCACTGAGATAAGACATTACTGATTTTTTTTCTGGTTTACTGAACATATATGTCTTTCTGCTTGTTTTAGTTGTCCTTTGCATTTTGATAATGATTGTTGCCACACCTGCATCATGGTCCCTGACACCAGTTTCCATGTTGACTTCCCCAAATTACGTCAGGTCTATTTGTTGCCATTAGATCCAATATATTTCCATCCTGAGTGGGGTTCCAAACTATCTCTTCTAGGTAGTTTTCAGAGAAGGCATTTACTAAAGTTTCACAGTACGTCTTATCACGCACACCACTATGAAAACTGTAATTTTCCCAATTAATTGTTGGATGATTTAAGTCTCCACCAATGATTATAGTATGATTGGGGAACTTACGTACAAGTGAATGAGGTTTTCTCTGAAGTTTTTGGTTACATCAGGAGGTAAGTCTGGTGGGCTTTAGAAGCATTCAATTACCATTTCATGCCCACTCCTGATACTGAGTCTTGCCCAAACAATATCATATGCAGCTTCAATTTCTGTCTCAGTGGATCTGAGTTTTCTATTTACTGTGACAAATACATCACCTTCATTTCCCATTTGCCTATCCTTTCAATATACACTTAAATTTTCCCCAAAAATCTCATTGCTGTCAATTTCAGGCATCAAGCAGCTTTCTATACCCAGTATCATGCAAACTTCACTGCTCCATGAGCGCTTCAAACTCTAGCACTTTGTTATGAATGATTCTGCAGTTTACCATTAGGATTTTAAGACTCTGATCTGTGGAAGACATTTCTTTTGATTTTATACTGATATTTCTGGGTTTCATGCAGCCATCATTATGCGGATTGGATGTAGAGTCACCTAATCTAAAAAAAACATTTGTGTGCACCCCAAACACAATCAGCTACCTGAGTAGCAGTCTCTGATACGTAGTGTACACATGACCTATTTAGAGGGACCCTACAGTTCTCAACCGTATGGCACAAGTTCAGGAAGTCTCAGCCTATGGTCTTTTCAACCTTCTCTGGCAGTCGCTGGAATGACCCAAGGCATCACTACTTCATCCACCCACCCTACAGCCCAAACCTGGTGCCCTGTGACTTTCACTTAAGTATTCTCTATATGGGACACATTTTCAAGGTAAACGCAAATGTTGTGTGACTAGGGCTTCCTGTCAGGTTTCAAGGTGATGAGAGTGTAATTCATGCATTGAAAACATGGCTATGAGCACAGGAAAAGAGTTCTTATCAACAGGGAATTAATGATTTTACGCAACAGTGGTGTCATACAATAGAACATAATGGAGACTGCACAGAAAAATTGTAGATGTGGAAAAAACATTGGTGCTACTGTCACCAAATTTGAACCATTAAGAATAAATGTGTTATGAGAAAAAAAAGGGATATTATTTACTCAATGACCCTCATGCAATGTACTATCATATACTATTGCTGTTGTTGCTCTGATGGTTTATCAAAAAAATTTACAGTGTAAAACATTGTAGGAATATAGTTGCAAACATTAGATACACCTCACAAACTCAATGGTTTTATTATAAATGATGGCCATGCAATTCAATACATTAAATTTAATTTGTTTACTAATGTTCTCTCTTATCTCAAAAGCACTCAAATCTATCTTTTCTATGAGAGAATTCCTACTGGTAATAACATTTTCAATATTACACATCATCATCATCCTCATCGTATTTGACTGAAGAACTGTCAGCATAATCACTAAAAGCAAAAAGCTGCTCTGTACTATATTTGCAAATATCTAATAGGAGATATCTTACAGGCCATCTGAACTTGTCAGTTCAGTACTTTGCGTGACACTGCTGTAATGCTACTGAGATGCTGATGTGCATCCCAAATGGTTCCTATTGTGTTTAGTATCTTGTGGCATCAAAGCTGTGGCATGACTTTTGTCATCATCAAAGATATTTCTGTGTGTTGTTGTGGTAATTCAGTCACTTATCTTAATACAAATAAGTTTCACATAATAAGAGCCATTATATCATAATCTGTGAAACAGAAAACAACTTCTGTACCACAAACTATCAAAAAATCTAAATTTTGATGGCTATCCTAAATCAATAGTCCAGGTACAATGTACAAGCCAGAAATCTAGGTCACAACAGTCTACTTAAAAATGTATGTTACTTTCCTGCAAATTCCTGTCATTGGATAAATGTCTCAAAATCTGTAATAATTATTTATTATATTATTTATTTATTTATTATAAGTTAATCCTAAAGCAATCACTTGTCACTTTCTTTCTCTGATAATACTTACGCATTATTAAACTGGTCTTTCAGAGGAGAACCTTGTTGCACAGCTATGGCATAAGGTTTGCGTGAAAATTCCTCACCAACCATCTGCAGGTCACAATTTGTCAAAACCTGATAGCGTATATCAGTTGCATCACCTGGTAATCAAGAATTTGAGTTAAAAATATGTATTGAAATGACAAATAGTGACTCATCACAATGTTTGTTTTTCTTTTTAAATTTTTTTTGGTGCAAGTAGATATGGTAAGATATTATTGGAGTTTCTTGAAGATATTGTGGCAACAGAGAAGTGCAAAACTTCCTACAGGAATGAGAAAGAAGTATTTAAGAAGATACAGAAATTAAGGCAGTGGACAGGGACAAGATGGAACTAATTGCATTTTGTATGAAAAAAATAATAAATTAGAATGAATAAGGCTCTAATCTAGCAACCAACAGAGAGAAAATAATAAAAAATGTCAGTTTTAGGTTGTTTGGGTAGTGAAGTGATATTTCCAGTTGAGGTTCCGGGTGAATGAGAGGAGGCCCCCAAATACTAGACCCAGTGTTGAACCCTGTCTAGAACAATTCCGACCGCCTTCTCAAAGGGATCCTCCTCCCCTCCCCCAAAACCATCCCTTGCAGACATTTCAGGAATTCCTCACATCCACTGTTGCCTCCCAGTCCTTCTTGAAGAACACCCCAACATCATCCCAGCTGAATCCTGTGCCATTAAGGAGCTGAAAACAGACCGCTCTATTGTCATCCTCCCGGCGGATAAAGGCTCCACAACTGTGGTACTTGACCATGTGGAGTATGTGGCAGAAGGACTACGTCAACTCTCCGACACCTCAACCTACAAAGCTGTTACCCAGGATCCCATTCCCTCCATCCAGACTGAGCTGCAGAAAATCCTAAAAATCCAAGGTCCCTCACAAGGCCTCACAACGGATTCCATAGACTTATTCACTCCACCTGAGCCCCGTACTCCTACCTTCTACATATTACCCAAAATCCACAAAGAGAACCATCGTGGCTGTCCCATTGTAGCAGGCTTCAAAGCCCCAACAGAACATATCTCAGCTCTGGTAGACCAACACCTCCAACCTATCACCCGCACACTCCCATCCTACATCAAAGACACAAACCACCTCCTAGAACGCCTCAAATCCATTCCCACTTCTCTCCCACCTGAAACCTTTCTTGTCACCATAGATGCTACATCCCTTTACACAAACATCCCACATACCCATGGTCTCTCTGCCCTTGAGCACTACCTCTCCCAATGCCCACCCGAAGATCTTCCAAAAGCCTCGTTCCTTATCGTGCTTACCAACTTCATCCTAACCCATAATTCCTTCACTTTTGAAGGCCAGACCTACAAACAAATCAGGGGAACAGCCATGGGAACCAGGATGGCTCCATCCTATGCTAACCTCTTCATGGGCCGCATGGAGGAGGCTTTCCTGAAGACCCAACAACTGATTCCCCTGGCCTGGTATAGGTTTATAGATGACATCTTTGTGGTCTGGGCTCATGGTGAAGAAACACTCCTTAATTTCCTCCATAACCTCAACTCCTTTTAGAATCTGAATTTCACCTGGTCCTTCTCCAAAACCCAAGCCACCTTCCTGGATGTTGACCTTCATCTTGTTGAAGCTCACATCCACACCTCTGTCCATATCAAACCCACAAACAAACAACAGTACCTTCACTTTGACAGCTGCCATCCATTCCACATCAAACGTTCCCTTCCCTACAGCCTAGGTATTCGTGGCAAACGTATCTGCTCTAGTGATGAATCCCTCAACAATTACACCAATAACCTGACCAGTGCTTTCCTCTCCCGCAACTACCCTGCAGACCTTGTCCACAAACAGATCTCCCGAGCAATACATTCCTCCCCGTCCAACAACAATGTTCCTAGCCCCAGACCACACAGAAGTACCCCCTTGTCACCCAATATTATCCTGGCCTTGAATACATCAACAAATTACTCCACCAGGGATATGACTTTCTCAAGTCAACCCCTGAAATGAGATCATCCCTTGACAAAGTTCTCCCCACACCACCCAGAGTTGCCTTTTGTTGCCCCCCCCTAACCTCCGTAAAGTCCTTGTTAAACCCTACAATATTCCCAGACTACCTTCTCTACCCAGCGGTTCCTACCCCTGTAACCGACCTCGCTGCAAAACCTGCCCCATGCATCCCCCCACAACCACCTACTCCAGCCCCGCTACTGGTAAAACATACACAATGCAAGGCAGGGTCACGTGTGAAACAACACATGTCATTTATCAGCTGACATGCCTGCACTGCACAGCCTTTTACATCGCTATGACAACAACCAAACTGGCTGAGTGCATGAACGGACACAGACAAACTGTCCGCCTAAGAGATGTCCAATACCCAGTAGCAGAGCATGCCCTCCAGCATAATTCTAGGGACCTAGGAACCTGCTACACCGTGTGTGCCATTTGGCTTCTCCCACCCAACACTAGTCCCTCTGAACAGTGGAGATGGGAACTTGCACTCCAACACATCCTTTCATCCCGCCATCCCCCTGGACTGAACCTACATTAAACAACCTCACTCCCATTTACTCTTCAGTCTTCTCCTCTTTCCCTTTCGTCTTTAGCCATTCACGCATCTTTTCATCCTACATAGTTGTGTTTATCTTTATACTGTATACCTCTTTACTTCTGTATGCATCCTCTTTGGTTTGAAGCTGGCACAGTACTTACAGTAGAATATCTTTGGCTTCCCCCTGACAACCATGCCTCCATCCTTGCTACCCTCCCTGTTTTCCTTTCCCTGTTGCTTCATAACCTGGGGTGTGAGTAACTGAATCCACTTTCCCTTCTTCCCTTTCTTTCCCCTCTCTCCTCCCTGATGAAGGAACATTTGTTCTGAAAGCTAGGAACGTAAATTTTCGGTTCTGTTTTTTGTGTATCTATCGGCTGTACTGAGCTGAGGTAAGTACTGGACAGCCCCTCTATCTCTTTGTTAGTATTTGTTTCACATCTTTATATGAGATTTTCCATTAATCATTTACATCACACTATTTTGACAGACACGATCCTGTTGCAGGCTTATCCAGCCAATTAATGGGGCACCTAATTCAACATGTAAATCAAATCATGATCAATTTGTTTTTCATGCACCTGAAATACTGTCACAGATTATAATCACAACAAATATGAGAAAAAATTATTGTACTGACTGAGTATTGAACCTCGAATATTTTTATTTATACTCTCCAAATTACCTGAATGGGCAGTAAGTCATTACAGTGAACTCATGATACAATGACCACAGGAGACTGCAGTTTTTGATAGCTGTTATTGAAAGTCACATATCAGGCTCTAGGCTTCACTAACAGGAGCAAGTATCGGGATGCAGACTTGACTAACAGTGTCACTGCTGTTAAATATATTTCTGGGCACTCTGCTTGTCAGTCCATAATTTTTTTTTTTTATTATTTTGTTTATAATTGAGTTTCATGGATCCTTGATATGAGTATATTGATAGGAAGTAGAATGTGTCAGATTACTACAGTAATAACCATATGTAAATGATCTTGAGGCTTACATTTTAAATAACATGCAAACAAATATGTAGGACTCGTGTGTTAAAATAACAACATGAATTACAGTAGTAATAATGGTTACACAAATAAATCATAAGATTTATGTTCTAATTCACATAAAAAGCTTCCTGTGAATGATTGATATACTAGTGCTACACAATCATTTGTTATAGGAATGCTTAAAATAAAACACATTTCACTAATTATTACATATTGACAAAAACTTCCTGTAAATAACTGTAAAGAGGAGAAAGAACTATTCAAAAGATAAAGTTTCAGCTGTTTTTTGAATTTAGTCTTATCTCCAAGGACTGATTTAACATGAACTGGAAGTTTATTGCATGCTTTTATGCTTGAATAATGTGCTCCTTTCAGTACCATGCTAAGATTTTATACATCTTTGTGAAGATCATGTGTTCTCCTTGTATCATGATCATGATAGTCACTCTTTGTTCTGTAAATTTATGACTATTGTTCACAAAGCACTTAGTGAAAGAATGTAGTGGCATGGCACAGTGTGCATCCCCAGTTGTTTGAAAAAATTTTTGTATGAGCATCTTGGAAATATCCAAATGAAATTGAATGAATGGTAAAGGCTGCCAAATTCAGTCTTTAACAAATATTGATTATATGAATTGACCAGTTTAGAGTGTTATTAACGTGTAGTCGCAGGAATATGGAAGACTGAACTCACAATATTTCTTTGTCACCACATTTTCTTTCAGTATTTTCCAGTACTTTGTTTGCTGTTTGAAACTGAAGGAACTAAATCTTCTTAACAATGAGGGACAGATCTTTGATGTGAACCAGTCTAGAACTTCTTTGAATATTGTGGTTACAGAGTTCTCTAAATTGCAGTTTGGTGCTTTGTCTGTCATAATGATTGTGTCATCTGCAAGTAAGGTGAAGTGCGCTTTTTGTGTCATACACCATGGCAAATCATTGATAAAGATGAAGAAAAGTGAGGGACCAAGCACCAAGCTGAGTGGTTCTTCACATTTCACTGTGCCCCAGTCAAATCATGCACATGCACATTGCAGAATTATTCAAAACTTCCTTCTACTTTCTAGGTATGATTCGACCTGCATCCCTACTTTACCATATAAGCTATAGTGCTCAGCCTCCTTAAGTAGAATGTTGTGACCTACACAGTCAAATGCTTTAAACAGATCACCCTAGATTCCAACTGATGACGTTTTATTGGTCATGTATTTGAAGAGTTGGGTGGCAAATGAGAAAACGGCATGTTCATTTGAAATAGCCTTTTGGAATACAAACTGATTTTTGTTAAGGATGTTATGTTTATTAAGGTGACCTATGATACCCTTGAACATAAGTTCCCCAAGGATTTTAGAAAGACTTGTTAGCAATGAGACTGGCCAGTAGTTGGAAACCTCAGCTTTATCACCTTTTCTGAACAGTGGCATAACAATTGCAGTTTTGAGTCTATTACGGACAGTACATTGATTTATAGACTCATTCAATATGTGACAGAGAAACTTTAAGAATAAATTTGTAGCAGAGCTTCAATACTTTCATAGCTATATCATCCACATGAATGGAATTTTAATTTTTCATTTGGTTTATTACTTTCTGATTGGTTGTAATATAGGGCATATGCATCTGACTAATTTTGTTCTGGACTTCTTTTTGAAGAAAGTTCTTGGCTTCAACAATAGATCCTTTACAACCAATTTGATCTGCTGCTGTCAAAAAATGGTTGTTAAAGATACTGTCAACTACATTACCTGCATCTACCATGCTTCCATTATGACTCACTTTGATACTGAAATTTTTCCTGTCTCCCTTTTGACAAACTTCCAAAGAGTTCTTGCTTTATTATTTGAGCTGTCAATTTGAGATTCAATAAACAAGTGCATTGATTTTTTAATTACATTCTTTAGGATGCTACATTATAATTTGTAGTGCTCTCTATTCTGACGTTTGTTAGAATTTCTGAATGAAACATATGGCATTCTCTTTGTTTTACATAATATTTTGATTCCCTTAGTGAACTATTGTCTCTTGCAATCATACAGGTTATCTTTTTTTCAAATTCAGGAATAGGTAAAATTTATCATTGGCATTTTCAGCCTTATATCCTGCAAATGTCTGCCAAAGGTTTCCAGATTCTCATTGCTGATTTGTCTAAAAGATCTTTCGATAAGACTACTCTTGTCAGCAGGGCTTATATCATGCACTTTTAACAGCTGCCCATCATGGCTGGAAAGGCCTTTTAAGATTTGTGTTATGTGTAGGTTATCAATATACCAATGGATTCACACATATAGGATGTTTCAAAATACTTTTGAAAAATTTGGTGACAGGTTATTTATACCAAAACAAGAAAAATATGTCCAGTAAACATGGGCTATAAAGTGCATATCTTAAGAGCTATGAGCACTTGTTCATCCTCAATATTGTGAACTACAGCTCTTTTACTAAAAGCTCTATGCTTTCCATATTTTGGGAGGAGGTAGTATGGACCAAAACAAGGAAAAAATAATTCAGTAAACATGGGCTCTAAAATGCATGTCTTAAGAGTTATGAGCACTTATTCCTCTTTGTTACAGTGAAACACATCCCTTTTAGTGAAAAGGTGGTCATAACTCTTAAGGGATCCATTTTAGAGCTCATCTTTACTGGATTTTTGTTTCTTGTCTTGGTCCACATCCAATATATGGAAAGCAAAGAACTTGATGTAGAAGAGATGTGATTCACAGTATCGAGGATGAACAAGTGCTCATAGCTCTTAAGGCATGCATTTTTTTTCTTGTTTTTGTGCAAGGAACTGCTTCCTGAATTTTTAAAATGTCATTATGAAACACCCTGCATGCATTCTGCTTGCAACAACAAGTGTGAAAATTGTTGTCAGAATGAAATTTTCATTCTGCAGGAGAGTGGGCACTGATATACAACTTCCTGGCAGATTTAAGTTGTGTGTCAGACTGAGACTCAGACTCAGGACCTTTGCCTTTGGCAGACAAGTGCTTTACAGATTGAGCTACTAGCTACTCAAGAACAAGTCATGAACCCTCCTCACAGCTTTAGTTCTACCAATATCTTATCTTCCAATGTCGAGTTTGCATCTCGGTCCAGCATACAATTTTAGTCTGCCAGAAAATGTTGTGAAAATTGTTTCCTTCCCATTCTCAAAAACTATATTTGTATTCTGCACAAGAGTTTTCACTGAGGAGCTTCACACTGCAGGCATGCATGTATGGCACACAGATTGCCCAGATAATGAAACCGTTGTTCACAAAAAATACTAGTGTCACATCTTTCCATTCTTATGAAAATGGCTGGACATTGGTTAATGAATACTGCAGAGCTAACTCTCATTTATGATATTCATCAGCACAGTTCACCAATTATTTTATGCATATTAATTTCTTCAATGAAACACAGATTACATTTAACACAGAGGGACACAACCATTTGGAGATACACGACTTAATTTTTGGAATCATTCAGTTCGTATATGTCATTTGCTGATCACCAAATATATTCACTGTTTTTGTGAGACATATAGCTTGGTCATTCAAGCAGTCATCTCCACCACATTCGACTAAAATTGCAAGACCCACATCAAGACGTAAATACAGCAGAACTCATAATTTGCAGTTTTTCCTTGTTGCTGTCCTATGAACTGAACAGATGCTTTGAGGACTGGCAAAACAAGTATACCACATACACGATCTATTCCTACATGGAGTCCAGTAAACATTTGTTTGTCACAGCAGCAAGTCTACGAATGGCGTAGGAAGTTCGCAAATGGTGTGACTTCAGTGGAAGATGCTCCTCATCCAGGTCAGGCACAACGAGTTGTGACTCCACAGAACATTGCAGCAGTTGAAGCCATAGTGAAGGAAAGCAGCCGAGTGACACTGAATGACATTGCAGCATGTTTACTGAGTAGTCATGGGTCAGCTCACCATATTATGCATGCTGTGCTCCAGTTTCACAAAGTGTCTGCATGATGGGTGCCATGGCAGCTGACTCCTGAAATGAGAGAACGACGTGTTGATGCTTGTGAAGAACTTCTTCAGCTCTTTGAACGAGAAGGTGATGGCTTCCTTGTTAGAATTGTTACTGGGGACGAAACCTGGGTTCACTTCCACCAACTGGAAATGAAGAGAGTGAGCAAGGAGTGGCACCATTCCTCATCACCAGAACCAAAAAAGTTTCGAACAGAACCATCAGCAGGGAAGGTTATGCTGACTCTCTTTTGGGACGAAAAAGGCATCATTTTGGAGCATTACATGCCTAGAGGGACCACTGTCACCAGTGCATCATACACAGATCTCCTAAAAAATCATCTGCGGCCTACAATCGAATCAAAGCGACGTCGATTGCTATCAGCAGGTGTCCCTTTGCAACATGACAATGCAAGGCCCCACACTACCTGCACAACAGTTGCAACAATCACAGACCTGCATTTTGAGTGTCTTCCTCATCCACCACACTCACCAAACCTTGCCCCAAGTGATTTTCTTATATTTGGACCACTCAAAGATGCAGTGGGAGGAAAGAAGTTCCGTTCCGATGAAGAGGTATGCCACGCGGTGCATGAGTGGTTGTGCGGATTACGAAAAGATTTTTTTCTAAAGGAATTCATGTTCTTTGTAAGTGCCGGAGGAATTGCATTGAGTGTGGGGGAGATTATGTTGAAAAGTGATACAGTTTTTACCACTTCTGTGCAGTAAATAATATTTTTAAAAATATTTAAGGTTTTCGTTTGACTCACCCTCATACTAGAAGCAAATTCCTGAGAAAAATCCAAATGAAGGAATAGACACATCAAGGGTCACAAAATATACTTGTGTGCTAAAAGGAAAAGCTATGTCAGTAAATCTGAATGAACAATGAGTTGATGATATAAATTGGATGTTTAGGGAGGGAGGAAAGCTACAAGTGAGGTAGAAAGCAACACATAAATTTAATGCTACAGAGTCTACCCACTTAGCTGAATGGTCAGTGCACCTGACTGCCTTGCAGTGGGCCCAGATTTGATTCCTGCTGGCTCAGAGATTTTTTGCATTCAGGAACTGGGTATTATGTTGTCCTCATCATCATTTCATCATCATCATCAACATACATGTCACCCAATGCAGTATCAATTGAAAAGACTTGCAACTTGGTGGCCGAATTTCCCCATGTGGGACTTCTGGCCATCAAAAGCCAACTCATTTCATTTTAGTGCTACAGAAAGTTGAAATTTAAACTTTTCATACTATTTTGAAATCACTCCCCCCCCCTCCCCCAACAAAAATCAGTCTATTATTGGCTTGTTTGATATACCCTGCCAAGAATTTCTCTCCTCCACCAACCTCTTCATCCCACGGTAGCTTTTGCACCCAACATCCTCAATTAACTTTTGGATATATTCCAATCTTAGTCTTCCCCTGCAGTTTTCAACCTCTACAGCTCCTTCAAGTGCCATGGAAATTATTCCATGATGTCTTAACACATGTGTTTTCATGCTGTCCCTTCTGCTTATCAATATTTTTTAAATGTCCCCCTCCTTTCCAATTCTGTGGGGACCCTCCACAGTCCACATAATTTCCATCATTTATGGAACTATATCTCAAATGCTTTGATTCTACACAATGTGAGTATAAACAAAAGGGACAGGAAATTAATACCACTTTTATACATTAAATTCCAAGAGATAAACTGTTAACGAGTTCTATTTTTAATTGGTTTTGTTTTGGGGCACCCATGTCAGAACTGTAGAACACTAATGCAAAAAAGGAGTTGAAAATGACTATACATTAAGCCCAACTGATGAAAGAAATGGGAGCTAAGAACGACAACTTCCTCTTGGAGAAAGATCCACAAAATACGGCATAGAGACAATGGAGGTTCTGAACTAAAGATTAAATGTCCTTTCTCACATTGCTATGATGGATAAAAAGTAAAATGCGGTTGACAGCCTGCATGTAGTTTGCTAAAATTGCCAATAACTCAGATGACAAACATGCATTAGAACATAAGTGGTTGAAAAACAGGCATTTGGTCAGGAAATGGTGAACCATCAAAGTTTAATGATAATGAGCACAAAATGATGAGAGATCACCAATTAATAAATGACGATGGCTAAAATGACAGTGGACAATATGCAACCTAGCTAAAATGATCTCCTCAGGCAAGAGAGCCAGGAGGAGGTCAGTCACACTGCTATGAGAGGTTTAATTCCCCAGAGCTTGTTCCCATGAAGGGGAGACTAGTGGCGATGCCAAAGGGACACCACTTGCTGAAAGATGGCAACACAGAGATCATTGGAAGGAATGGAAGAACTAGCAGGCTGAGGTAGGAGGACAGCAGCCTTGGCAGCAGCATTAGCAGCCTCCTATCATACCAAAGTGACCAGGGACCTTCATAAACACCACAGTGACTCCCTCAAGAGTTAGCAAGTGGAAACTTTCTTGGACCCATTGCACTAAGGATGGACTATTTACAGCACACACAGGCTCTGAAGGGCAAATGGCACAACTAAAAAGCCTGCATCACTGGATGTACTGTCTAGTCTGATACATGGCAAAGAGATCTGCTGTAAACACTGAGCAGTGTTCCAGAATTTTGAAAATCATCAGTTCCAAGGATGAAGGCACACCTGACACCATGGTTGTCTGAGAGCCATCAGTGTACACAAAGATAATATCACTAAGTTCCAAGCAAAGGTTGAGAAATATGCAGTGATAGATCAAATTGGAGTAGTTGCCTTAGGAAGAGAATGAAGACCAAGGTGAACACTGGCTGCCACATGAAGCCAAGGTGGTGAAGGGTTCACACCCATCAGGCAAGTGGCAGGTAGAGTGAAGTTAAGCTACTGGAGTACTAGCCAAACGAGAACTCCACGATGTAACAGGGAAGAGGGCCACATCCCATACTGGTGGTCAAAGGAGTTATTGAAGAAGAAGGCATAGGATGGGTGGCTGGGCATGGAATACAAATGCCATGCATATACACTGAGTAGATCATGACGCTGGTACAACAGTGGTAGTTTGTCAGCTTCCGCATAGAGACTTTCAATTAGGCTAGTGCAAAAGGCACCAGTGGTCAAACAGACTCCACAATGGTGGATTGCATTTAGACAGCATAAGAGGGACAGATGCGCAAATGCATAAACAAAACACCCACAGTCTAGCTTCGAACAAACAAGAGATTGGTACAAATGGGGGACAGTGGTCCTATCCACTCCCCAGGAAGTATTGCTCAGGAAACACAGCACATGGAGGGGCTGGTACAGCAGGCAGCCAGGTAAGACACATGGGAGGGCCAATAAAGTTTCCTATCAAGCACAATCCTAAGGAATTTTGTAGTTTCAGCAGATGGAAGAGCAACAGGCCCAAGATGTAAAGATGGTGGAAGAAACCAATTGCATCACCAGATATGCAAACAAATGATTTATCAGTGGAAAAGTGAAAGCCATTGTTGATTCTCCACAAGTAAAGACAATCAAGATGTGGCCAAAGACGCCACTGAAGGAGAAAAGTCCACGGACAATGGCAACAGGCCCTAAAATCGTTGATGAAAAGGTAGCCGGAGATGCCCAGCAGGAGACAGACCATAACTGGGTTAATAGCGATAGCAAAGAGGGTGACACTCAGGATAGAGCCTGAAGCACCCCATTTTCCTGGATAAAGGTATCCGACAAAGCAGAGGCCAAACATACCTTGAAAGCTCTGTCCTTTAAAGATTCCTGAAGGAAATGGGGCAGGCAGCCTCGGAAGCTCCACATGTAGAGAGTACAGAGGATACCAGTCTTCCAGCAGCAGCTGTAGGCTTTCTCTGATAAAAAAACACAGCCATAGTCTGGTATTTCCACAGAAAACCATTAATGATGTGGGTTGACAAAGTGACCGGAGATGGTCAACTGCAGGGCGGTGTATTCAAAATCCACCTTGTGCAGTGGTTAGCAAATTGTGAGACTTGAGCCACCATACTAGCCGGGCATGAATCATACATTCCATTGTCTTGCAAATACGGCTGGTGAGAGAACTGGGGCGGTAGCTAGAAGAAAGGTGTTTGTCCTTATTGGGCTTAGGTATGGGTATGAAAGTGGCTTCACAAAAAATGGCTCTGAGCACTATGGGACTTAACATCTGAGGTCATCAGTCCCCTAGAACTTAGAACTATTTAAACCTAACTAACCTAAGGACATCACACACATCCATGCCCGAGGCAGGATTCGAACCCGCGACCGTAGCGGTCGCGCGGCTCCAGACTGTAGCGCCTAGAACCGCTCGGCCACTTCGGCCGGCAAAGTGGCTTCACACCAGCATCTGGGAAACAGGCCCTCTGCCCAGATGTTGCTGTATGTATGAAGGTGCCTGCAAGAGAAAGGTGCTGCAACATCTGAATGTGACCATTGTCCAGCCCTGGGGCAGAGGATAAGGATGAAGTGAGAATATGATCTAGCTCCCTCATAGTACAGGTGTGACTGTGAGAGGAGAAGAGTATCACCCAAGCATCCCCCTCTCATTTCCAATGGAGGAAGGCAGGGTGATAGTGGGTGAAGCTCAAAATCTCCGCAAAATAGTGGCCTAAGGTGTTGGAGATTGCAATGGGCTCCACAATGACATCATCTGCTACAGTCAGGCTCGAAAGTGGGGAATGGACCTTGGTCCCAGAGAGACAGAGGTTGGTCCACATGATGGAAGAGGGAGTGTAACTGTTAAAAGAACTAGTGAATCAAATTCAGCTAGCTTTTTTGCTATCCTGAAGAATGCAACAATACTGTGCATGCAACTGTTTGTAATGAATACAGTTCGCCATTGTAGGATGATGGTGGAAAATGTGGAGAGCATGTCTTTGCGCACAAATTATGTCATGGCATGCCTCAGTCCACCAAGGGACTGGGACATGGCGCAGTAAAGATGAAATTTGAGGAATGGAACATTCTGTGGTGGTAAGGATAACATTTGTAAGGTATTCTACCTGGGTATCACAACTGGAAAATTGTTGTTTGGCGAAAGTTGCCTGGGAGAAGTAAAGCCTCCAGTTGGCCTTAGAAAGCCACCAATTTGGTTTAGATGTGGGGGGCGGGGGGTAGGAGTCAGCAGACAGCACACAGAGCAAGAGGTTGCTCGAGTACACATGAGAGAAAACAGACCACTTAAGATGATGGGTAAGCCAGGTGGTGCAGAACCAGAGGTCCAAATGGGACTAGGTGTGCATGGAGTCTGTGTGTGCTTAAGTGTTAAGGCAGATGATGTTCAGTTGATTGAGAAGGTCAGCCAAGAAGGCACTTCTCAGACATGTTGTGGAAGAGCCCCAAAGGGGATGGTGTGCATTAAAGTCACCAAGCAGCAAAAAGGGGTGAGGGAGTTGCCCAATAAGCTGGAGGAGGTCTGCCCTGGTGAAACCAAATGATGGCGGGATGTAGACATTACAAAGAGAAAAGATGAAGCGAGGAAGGAAAATGCAGAGTGCAACAGCTTGTCACTGAGTGTTCAGTGAGATGGTTTGACTGTGAACATCATCCTGGATCAGCGGCATGACCCCCCCCCCCCCCCCCCCCCCATGAGATGGAATGCCATCCTCAGGGGGAAGGTCAAAGCAGACTGGAAAGATCGGTGTTTAGATCTATGGAGATTAGTGCAGAAGTGTCTTGCAATAGGCAGAAGGAGAAGTTTGATCGTCTACAAGAGGGTCGACAGGAAACACTGATTCCAAACAATTCCCAAACGGTTATTAATTTATTGGAAAAAGAATTGTCTAAGGAAGAACTTTCTGTTCTGTCTAAAGGAGGAAATTTTGCAATCACTCCATCCAAGGTTCCTATGGACGACATTATTGCTAATATAGAGGCAGGAATTCGTCAGTTACCATCATATTCTGCTGATGAAATTAGGATGGAAACGTCCAGGATACTACGTAAAGCTAAGCCACCCAGCAGCAATCTGTCTCAAGGAGAAAGGAAGGCATTGCGGGAGATCAATGAAGACAAGAATGTTATTAGTTGCCGCTGACAAGGGAAATGTTACTGTTTTAATGAATACTGAGGATTATCACAAGAAGATCAGTGATCTCCTGGAACCCAGCACATATAAGAAGTTGAAAAAGGACCCCACAACGAATTTGCTGAATGCCACCAATCGTCTGATAAAACAGTCTTCCATTCCTACAGAAGTTAAAAAGTATCTTTGTAAAACGGCGGCTTATCCTCCAAGATTATATGGATTACCAAAGATACATAAGCCTGATGTTCCTTTGAGACCAATAGTCAGCGCAATTGGAGCTCCTACCCAAGAACTAGCCAGACACCTTGCCTCTTTGTTACAACCTTACATAGGCAAAACTGAGAGTCATATTAAAAACTCTCTACACTTCATTGAGAAATTGAGGGAAATTACTGTCGGTCCTAATGACATCCTTGTCAGCTTTGATATAGTGTCTTTGTTCACTATGGTTCCACTTGATGAAGCTCTCTCTCATATAGCCGATATGTTCCCTACTGATATAGTGGCCTTGTTCCAACACTGTCTATCCTCGACCTATTTTCAGTACAATGGTGAATTTTATGAACAGATTGATGGGGTAGCCATGGGAAGTCCCCTAAGCCCCGCAATTGCGAATTTATTCATGGAATATTTTGAACATCAAGCACTGCAGTCGGCCAAAAAAAGCCCCTTGAAGTGGTATCGGTATGTTGATGATACCTTTGTAATATGGAATCATGAGGAAGAAGACTTGAATGATTTCCTGGTGCACTTAAATAGCATCAACCCGAAGATCAAATTTACTATGGAAAAAGAGAAGAATGGACACAATTAACTTTTTGGATGTATCAGTAATCAAACGGGCGGATGGGACCTTAGGCCATAAGGTCTACAGGAAAGGTACACATACTGATCACTACCTCCATAAGCACTCAAACCACCACCCTAGGCAAAAGAGGGGGGTCATAAAAACACTAGTGGATAGGGCCAATAATATTTGTGAACCAGGCTACTTACAAGAAGAACTAAATCATTTACGAATGGCTTTTGCGAAAAATGGTTATACGAAAAACGAGATTAACCGAGCACTTCACCCAAGTAGAAAAATGCCTAAAAATGACAGCAACAACCATCAGCTGGAAAAGTATTTCTTCCGTTCATCCATAACATCACTGATCGCATTGGAAAAGTACTAGCCAAGTTTCAGGTAGAGACTATTTTCAGACCTACTAAGAAAATTAGTGAATGCCTAAGATCAACAAAAGATGCTCGTCACCCCATAGCCACCCTAGGGGTATATAAAATTCTGTGTAGTTGTGGCAGGGTTTACATAGGAACTACAAAAAGAAGCATCAATACACGGTTGACGGAGCACAAAAGAAACTGTCTCTTGGGACATATCGACAAATCGGCAGTAGCGAAACATGTTTTTAAGGATGGAGATCACAAAATAAAATTTGGTGAGACAAGCGTGCTAGAAAGGACGTCGCACTATTATACATGTATATATAGAGAGGCAATTGAAATCCACAAACATCAATACAATTTTAATCGTAAAGAAGAAGAATTAAAATTGAACAATATATGGCGGTCGACGTTGCATCAATCATGTGACAATCGATTGCCTGCAATCGAGAGAACAGACGATAGCCAGAGATAGCCACACATCGACGCCACATGACGTGTGGTGGCGCCCTCTACGATCTCCATATAAGTGGCAGCCCCAGCTCCTAGCAGCCAGTCGTCGACTCTCCGTAGTTGAGAACGAAACGTCAGGGAGAAGAATTTCTACAGATCGACCACTGCAACTTAGCCCGGAAGTGTTTACTGACGTTTGGCAGTGTTTTACAGGACATTTGAATAGGGTTGTAATGTTGACACTAGTAGGAATTCATTGGGATTTAAATGTACATTCAGACTGTGATGACTTCATAGCCTGCTTTGATTTTTGATGGAAGCACTACTCGATCAAAAGTGAGAAAAAGAGTGCTTGTAGGAATTAAGGTGGCCTCAACCTTTTTCATTACCCGATGCACTGCAGTGGTGCCCTGATCAGAGAGGTAAGATTGGATTTCTTCCTCAGTCAGATCATCAAGCAGCTGGTTGCAAATAACAGCACATGAGGAATTCAACATTCGAAGGGCCTCAACATGAACAATATAGCAGTGGAGGAGAGAAGATGTAAGCAGTTGTTGGGCTCAAAAATAGCTATTGGTTTCAGAATGCAAATTCTAGTTATGTAGATGAGAGCAAGATTTAACAAGGCCAGCAATTGCATCAACACCTTTATGAATAATAAATGGATTAGCTGTAGCAAAGGACTGCCCATTTTCAGTATGTGATATCACGAGGAACCGAGGTGCGACTGGGAGCGTCTTTGAATCTTTAGCCTCATTCCATTTACAGACTGAGATGGAGGTGAGCGACTCATTGCAAAAAAATTCCCCTCGATTCCCAGTATCTCCAATGGCATACTCCTGGTGACTGAGGGCACCTCGGAGGGGGCTCATCCACCTTATGTGAGTTTTCATACCTCAGGTCACACCTCCTGAACTTCTGACAGAGAGAACAAATGGCAGTTTGAGAAAGTCTCAGCTCAGGCAATCACCCCTCCCTGGGCCTGGTCTGCACCAGGGCACATGTGAACCCTACCTGTCGACCTGGGGCTGGGAATTATGCATTAATCAGTCACCTGTTATGTGCCAAATGTGTGGGTGGCCTTCAGGAGCACACAGGGAGGAAGAAATATAGAGGAACCTCAATCGCTGAGGTGGAAGGAGGGTATGAGATGGAAACTGAAGAAAGAAAGAAAAGACAGATGAGGGGCTGTTCTGATGTCAGGCTATTAAAACCTCAGAACACATTCCCAAAAATATCCCAGTCAAGTTCCCCAATGGAGGGTAAAAAGGATAGCAGAAGTACAGACATGCAGCATGGAAAGGAGAGAGTTGCTGCAAATGCTGGGCCCCATGGTAGCCAAGCAAGAACTCACCAAAGTTTGGTGAGCACCCTGGGGGGATTTATAATCAGTGATGTATACTCTGATTGTAATTACTTTGTGATGGGCTGATTGCAATGGTGGGGGGTAGTGTTGTCAGCATCCAGCCAGCCTTGCTTCACAAAGCACTGCATGTCCCTACAAAACTGGCAACATAGTGAGCACATGGCACTTGAGAAGACTACAATTGGCTGGTGGCTGGCCCCTACCACATGACTTACTGGAACATCAATCACAAAGTAAGTTCAATTGGAGTATAATCACCCTTGTTACCAGAACAGTTTGCCATCTAATTTACAGATTTTCAATGCTGGATCAACAAAAATCAATTGGTTTTTGAGCAACATATTTGGAGGGAGTATTTTGGAAATCATCCAAAGTTTCACATCTTCTACCACTGAGGAAATGTTGTAGCAATCAGAATAAATGGAAGACCAATGGTACAATATCAGAAAATTCATTAATTTTTTCCAGGCTTCCTCTTGTGCAGTGTTGTCTTGTATTATCGTGTTTCAGAATAATGCAATTTTTGGTAATGATTGCTGGGTACTTTTCAGTTAAAAACTTATTTACTCAATTCCACAGTTCACATTAAAGGTCTTCATTCATAGCTTGTCCATGTTTTAACTCTTCAAAATGAACAACCTGAGAAAACATATAAAAGTGGATATTTGCCATGTAAACCTGGATTAGCTGTAATTTGAGGTGATTCATTCAGAGAGAGCCATTGCCTTTCTCATTTTTGGCTTAGAACCTATTTTTCATCTCCAGTGATCGAGAAATCAAAAATTCTTCTGTATTGTCCCACTATAGCAATAAGTTGCATGTGGTGGATTGAATAACTTCGTTTTTCATTAATAATCAGCTGCAAATGTTCTCGGATGGTGACCAATGTTAGTTGGGAGTGTGTAACAGTTCCATGGTGGTCTGACATGGATTTGCTTTGACTTCTACTCTTAACATGTCATTGTTGATAATCCTGATTGATATAAGCTGGAAGGATCGAAATTACTGGATTTGAAGGTAGAAAACCACCTTGTCATTTATGAACATCTAACACATTTGCATAAACATCACAAATGTTTTTGTAGAAACTGTTGTGTTACTAACCTTAACACAAGCAAGCACACTTTATGCACACATGACCATCATGTCCCGCAGCTTAGACCAGAGTGCAACTGTCACATGGAATGGAAACAGCAATCTGTAGTTTGGGTGTATGGGCAGGAGGAGAGAAGAGGACAGTCTGGCAGGGTGTGCAGGGACTAGACTGCCAACAGGCGCAGCATTTGGTGGCTGTGCACAGGGAGGTGGGGAGGGGGAGCGGCAATGGAGTGAAAAAGGAGAGGAATGGGGAAAGATGGATGGATGCATTGGCAGACAGTGGCACATATAGAGGGTGGGAGAATAATGCATGTGTTGGTACAAATTATTATGAAGTGTTTCCTAGTTGTAAACAAGAGTCAATATGTGAGTGTTTCTGGAGAAATATTTTAATTTGTTAGTAGAGATTTGTATCTGAAACATTTCTGACTTTCCAGTGCAGAAGAAGTTGCAGAGGAGATGTAGTCCACATATGAGGAAAATACATAGTTCTGTTGCATGCTTAGATTAGGAATCTCAGTATTCAAAAGTATTGGCAATCATAAATTTTTATCCAAAGACATACACAATGGAACATGTCAATATTTAAATCACTGATGATGAACAAAGAATTCCACTCAGGCAGATTATCATTTAGGTACAGCCTGTTGACACTGTAGTAGGGACTACAATGTAATAACTGATGTAGATAGAATTCACTAACTACCACTTAAAAATGTGCTTTGGGTTATGTGGAGCCACGGTGGTGGGAAAAATGCCAACATGTACTTCATTAGGTCCTGTGACTTCTTCTGAGAACAAAGACAAAAATAATAAACAAAAGGATAAGACACAGATATTTAGAACGGGTCAGTATATAAATATCTATAGATTTGTGAATATATCTATTACATATGTATACTGTATACAGTAAATGTAGCCATCTTGAGTTGAGTGGTTAGTCATTCGACCAAGCTCTGGAACAGATGCAGCTCGTAATTGACGGCTCTGAGTTGGACCAACCCCAAAATATATATTAATACATTTCTCAATAATATATTACAGAATTTAAATTATCAGAGTGCGTTTCGTATATTCCCCACATTAAGCATGCAGTGAGCTTAACATACACCACATCCGAGATATCTCCAAAATCATCTTGTAGCATGATCAGGAAATGTGATGTTGGGGGATGAATCGGCAACCCATAGATTTTATCTTGGAGTTAGCTTTTTATTTACCTAGTAGTTGGTTATGAAACAGAAAGAAGATACAGTATGTAAATGTTTTGTTAGTGTGTGATATTGCGCCAACCCTCCTGAAATCTTGGTTTGGTGGCAAAGTTTTAGGTTAGTTCTGATCACTGAATGTTGCAACCTTCACCAATATGGAAACCATGAGGCACACTTGCTCTGGAGCAAGTAAGCAGAGGAGCCGCATGGTCTTTTGTCAGTGTGATCTTGGTCAGTAAGCTTGCTAAGACTGGGTGGTCATCATGCTGAGAATATTTAAGTTCTCCAGGATCATTATGGATTTAGCATACTTGTACGTGACAGCACCGGGACATTATAGTGACACATGAGTGAGTAGTAGAACTGATGGCAGTGTCTGAGTTAACTTAATCTTTTAATGAGTTTACTTGAACTTTTGTGACCACTGCAACTTACTGAAACTGACATGCATGCAACAAACTGTTAGATAAGTTATAATTCAGAACTTTTGTTTGTTACACTGCTTGCTTTGCTCTGCTCTGTCAATCAATTTATTTACTTAATTGCAGTAAATCCATTACCTTTTCATATATGTTACTTATTCTTTTGCTTGTAATAAATTTACAATATGAATGTAAACCATCCAGGATCTGTACATTATTTTGTTATTCAGTCTGATTGTAAATGTATTTGAAAATCTGTGATTAACTATATAAATGTTTCACTAATTATTGTGCTAAGCCAGATCAAACTTAATTGTTATTTGGGCCAAATAACATGGTACACAACTAACTTTAGATATATTTGAGCCAGAATTATTGTAGTTGTGTGCTTTCCCAGTCACTCCATATTGTTACTGATAGGACCTGTGAGCATGCAGTTTGTTTACTTGTCTGGAAAATAGCCCAGTGAGCTCATATGTTATTGTCAGTATGAGCAACTGTTTAAAGAGCTGTCTGCAAGAGCTTCTAGAGAAGACACCACATACTATCCTTATTATATGCTTCTGTTGAATCAAACAATTTTTTCCCTCACTAGTGCATTGCCCCAGAATATGATGCCATAAGCCACTAGTAAATGGTCATAAGAAAAGTAAGTGAAATTTTTTCCACTTTCATGTACAAAATCTAACATGAAACTTAACAAAAAAATGCAGAGCTATGATGTTTAAGACCATCAGTAACAGGTGACATCATAAATTGCAATTTAGAATGTTATGTTTCATTTACTGATTTACTCTCATGCATTATTTTCATTGAAGTGAAATATTTGTATTAATCTCTTTGCTCTGTAACATGTCTCTTTATGCAATACCTTTTGTTGTTGTCCTAAATATATGGGTTACGTCATTGTCCCTCTTTCTTGAGTTTCTACAATAGATTATGGGACCCTTCCTTGGATTTAAGAAAGAAATTGGGTACATCTATCAGAAATGCACCTGTGTGGATTGTTTAGTTTTCACAGTTCATACTTTATGTGAACAGTTGTCTGGCATGTTCTCATGTGGAATTTTTGAAGCTATAAATATGAACTGTTTTATGTGGCTACACTGGCTCTCGATGGGATTGAGAAAGTGTATGGGGCTGAAAATTGGACCATATGGAAGTCTACAGTACAGAACATATTACATGCGTCAGATGGTGCATATGAGGTGGGCATTGGTAATGTGCAAAAACTGGTACCTTTGCCAGCAGATGTTACAACAGCACAAATAGGTGCATTTAGCGCTGCACTAAAAACATGGGACAAGGTTGATCTTGCAACAAATCAGTTCATTGCTGGATCTGTTGAACAAAAGTCATGGCACTGTTTGTTGCGTGTAAGAGAGTGTGAGATACGTGGGACAAGTTACAAGCTGCATTTGAACAGGAAACAAAGCTAGCTGCACATTCTGTTCAGTCAGAATTTTTCAATTTTCATATGATTTCAGGTGATAACATGGTGATATCTCACCCATTTGTAAAACTTTGCAAGCTGCAACTTAACACAAATCATCATTAATGGTGCAACTGCTTGACACACTACCTAATGGATATGAATGTCTACAACGATTGTGGTGGTCAAGATCTGAAGATCAACAGATACTGAAACTTATAATGGATGTTTTAACATCTGATGAAAGTCATCATGCTTATCAGAAAGAAAAATGAGATGACTTAGTTGCACTGTTGGCTACAAAGCAAATGTTAAAGAAATGAGAAATGCAGTTGGCACCACTGTCAGGAATATGAAACGTCAATAAACCAAAAGAAGCTTAAATGTTTCAGTACTGTTGGACTAGGTCATATTTAAAAAAAATGTGGCCAAGTGTTAAACAAAAACAAAATAGTGTCCGTAACCAAAATAAAAGTGAACTGCCTGACAGGCTTTCATTGGTGAAGTAATGAGTGCAAGATTAGATAAGAATTCATTGATTACTGATTATAGAGTAACAAATCACAAAGCTAAGAAAACTGAGTGTTACATAATTGTTTACTAAGTTTGCAAAATCACTGCAGATGTATAAGGGCAATGATTTGGCTATGAAAGCATTTATTTGAAGCATTTGTCAACAGAGAATGGAAGTTATGCAACATGGATAATGTTTTGTGTACTCCAGAAAGGCAGGGAAATCTCTTTTCTGTATCATATGCTATGGACACGGGATTAGATTTTAATTCATTGGAAGACAAATGTGAGTTCTGAAACACTGGTGCTGTTAAAATGCATGGCATACACAGTGAAAATTTATTGAAGATGCTGATTCAAGTGACAAAACCAATTCATCCTTGTAATCCTGAGGTAACTCTTGCATTGAAGGTATCTATGCAAATTTGGGATGAATGCTTGGGACATCAGAACAAATGTCATGTTCAACAATTCTTAGAGCAACGTGACGCTGAAGTTGAAGATAGTGGTGAAGAATTTTGTGAGGGATGAATTAAGGGTTACCAGCATCAGAGTAATTTTCAGTCATGACAGCAGCAAGCTACACAACCTGGACAAATGACTCACACTTATCTGTGTGGACCTATGGAGTGTCAATTGCTGGAAGCAGCTGAATATTTTCTGTGCTTTACCTATGATTTTTCAAGCCTAAGCATTATATATATTCTTAAGCAGAAGTCTGAGACTGCAGAAAAGATTGCAGAAATGCTGAGCTCTGTAACTGAACATAAAAGCATTTCAATTTGATGACAGACAGGAGTTTGAGAACACTGAAGTGTCAGATTTGATTAAACTAAATTGTTTACAACTCATCATCACTAATCCTTATACTCCAGAGCATTATGGATGTGATTAGTGCACCATCAGAAGTGCTGTGGAACTAACTGAAACCCTGTTGCTACCTCAGCGTTTGTCTAAACTCTTAAGGACAGAAGCAGTAAACACAGATGTTTATAGGATAAATAGAGCTGGTAAAAGTCATGTGAATGGTAGAACACTCTAAACAATGTTCAATGAAAAGACATTGCAGCTAAATAAGCTCCATATTTTCTGGATGAAATGTCTTATTCTTAAGGAAAGTTGAAAGAAATGGGCTCCAAAAGGAAAACCAGGCACCTTTTTTGATGATTCCAGTGGGATTTATGGCTTTTGATTGTGGATTGAATTGGAAAAACAGATTATTTGGAGGAAGGATGTTGTCATTGAACCTGTAAAAACTAGAAAGACAATGGCACTACTCCCAACTGAAGTGAGCATTGAAAAATCAAAGATTTATCATGAAAATGATGCACATGTGTTTCAAGAATGTGCAGAAACAAGTTCTAGTGAGAGAGAATTGAGAAACAGGCAACAACTAAAGAAACTAGATTGTCTTATCGACATGATACTAGCTGAAGTAAATGAGTCTAATAATCATACAAAGGCTATTAAGTCATATACCACGAACGTTGGAGAAATGCAATGTAAGAAGAAATGGCTTCATTAGAGAAATCCTACATGGACTTTGGAACCTCTGCAACCAAATCATAAGCCCATTACAAACTGTTGTGTTTATAGAATTAAGCATAAGGCTGATGGTGAAACTGATCACTTTAAAGCAAGACTACTTGTTCATAGATTTAGTCAAATGAAATATTCAGCTTTTCTTTTACTAATGATAACCTAAAATAATTTGGATTCACTGAATTTTGTTTTTGTTCCCATGGATCTACAGGCTTTTGATTCTGAAGATATTGATGTACGCCCATTATCATTACAAAATAGTAAAAAGGTACCTTAACAATGGTACAAAGGAGAAAAGAAAATGATTTCATGACTTGAACTGACTGTGATTACAAAGTATGTGACATTAAACAAAAGTGTGAAAGTAGTTAGGACATCAGAAGCTCACTGGTCCAGTCCTGTCCCATCTAAATCACACTGGCAACTCATTATGTTCTGGGTGAATTTCAAAGTCTAAGTCCTCATCTGTATTGTTCACAGCTGTTTGAAAATTGATTATATTCTTACAGAAAAAGGAAGTTTTTGTTTCATTTCTAAGTGTGCTCAAAATGCTTTTTGACTGGGAAATCATAATGACACACATTTGCTTCCTGTAAGGCTGTTCCAGTTCAGATAACATTTGGTTCCCTGGACAAGTAGGCTTTGCCTCATGTGCCTATCCCTCTTCCTTCACCAGCATCAATTTTATAGGCATTCCCATGTTTACTTCTCCCAAAAAAAACCATTTTACAGTGGCAAATCTGACGTACCACTGACTAGATGGCTTAATGACATCGGCAACTGCATCCTTTCACCATTGGCTGTCAACATTTATTCCAAATTGGAAAATTCTTCTGCAATCCTTGAACGCTTCATTGTTCTCATTCAGTTAGGTAACTGTGGCTTTAGACCTGAGAACTTACTCTATTTGACGAAAACTTCCAGCCACACAAACAGTCCCCAGCACCTCAATTGCCATGTCTTATGAACTGCTGGTGGCAGAATAGAGGAAGGCCATGCAAATGGCCAAAAACCAGTCCACAGAAGATGTAGCCAGTTCAAATATAGTACTCCCTGTAAGGCAGTCTGAGCATTGGCTTCCACCCATCACCATGGTGGTGAAGATCAACTACAAAGGATCCCTGCAGCACCTCAAACAGTACACGACAGCCATCTACACCATGAGGGCTCACGGAAATGACAATTTGTGAGTCCATCTCTTAAGTTGAAGGGTTCAGGAAGGTCACAAGTGAGGTAGCAGAGCTCTTGATTCCTTTCTGCACTGATGCCATTGTCGAAGACAGTCCCGTCAATGTGGTTTTCAAGGATTCACCAAAGTGCACGCACACTGCCCTCCTAAAAGCAGTCCTGGAGGATGGCAAATTTGGTGTACATACAGTGATACACATCAAATTCATCCAGATGCAGAGAGAGTCAACTTCACTCCTGATGATCACCATCAATAACCAGGAGATCAAGAAGCCCTTTACAATGAAGAGGCTGGTGACACTCCGTTCAACACTGAATGTCTACAAAGCAAGAAAGGTTCACCCTAGTGCTTTTGCTGCAAAAGCATGGGACATATAGTATGCTGCTGTACTTTCCCCAAGGCATATGTAATTGCATGGGTGAACATGGGAGCGCAAGTTGCCCTCTACCCAGCTGTACCCACCCAAGTGCAAGAACTGTAGTGGCGCCTGAGCTACCACAGCTGTGAAGTGTTTAAGGCCACAGCAGCCCACCAGTCCCACTCAAGAAAAAGGCCAACCATCCCATCTGATGACCATGCCCAAGTGCACAGATGCTGGTCAGCACTGCCAGCAATGAGCAAGACACTAGATGCCAAATCCTCTGCATCTGGGGGCAGTAGCAGAAGATGGTGGGCATGCACCAACAAGCATATAACAGTAACCACACTGGAGGAACACAGACATCAACTCACCAAGAGGAAAATCCACAACCTGGTGAAGACACTATCATAGCAACAGGTGTCAGCAGCACAAGTGCTACCAATGCTGTCCATACTGATGCTGCAACCTGCCACATCATACCATCTGCCATGGCCAATGAAGACCTGCCCAACTCATCAGCTCACTGTCTGCGCTGCTTGAACAGGTCTCACACCTTGCGCAGATGCTGACGATAGTTTCCGAGGAAGTGATGTTGGCTGTCCAAGCAGCACAGCTGTCTAGATAATATAGGCACCACAAGATCACTACTGATGCAATCTGCATTCAGAGTTGAGATGTCATGCCAGCCATGATCTATCTTGTGCTGTCAGTACTGCCACCAGCCACAGATGACATAAGAAATCTGAAGTGGGAGCCAAGGAGGCAAACAAAAATAGGGAAGGGACATGAAAATGTCTATTGCAGAAGCTGTTGTTTAAGCACTATGTGCCAGTAGTCCACAAAGACCAGGGGGTGAAAAGAAACTCCTCAAGAACTTAACACATCACAGCCTATATTACTGTTTACAGTTATGCTGATAATAAAGTTCCCTTTTTTGCACTGAAATTGTGCAAAATATGATACTTGAGATTGAATCCTATCACATGCATTTTGCTTTGTTTCTCTTCCAGTCAGAAGGATTTGCTTATCTTTTATGGCCTTTCTCGTTTGGAACAGAGCATACACATACTCCCCCATTAATGTCCATGATCATGGTGGAAATGACAAAGCACTCTTGATATTTTATCCAGCAAATACAACATACATGTTCTGCATGCACTCACACACTATCTAAGGCAAGAAAAATGCACCAATATGGCTAGACAACAGCTGGCAAACTACTATTTTTTGTTTCACAGAAGTGTGCAATATGAACAATTTGAGGACACTGTCACACAAAGGTTCAAAACATTCATGAAGTAATAAGCCGGTAAATAGCATTACTCAGACAAAATATGCAATATGTACAAAGCAAGTTCTACATCCTCAAATCTTCTAGGATAATTGCACTTGCTAAGGACAGATACATCTAGTGTGGCTACTTAAACAAGCAATTGATTTTCGGTTGTGCTTTCCAATCAGAGGTGGATACACAAATTTTATCCTAGTGAACCATGGTCTTGTGGAATGTAAGGCAGAGCCCGCTTTTTTCAATTGAGAAGGATGCAATGATAAACTCTTTGTAGTTCTGTATGTAAATGATGGATTAATATCTGCAAGTAAGAAGGACATTGGAGTTTTCCTGAAGAAAATTCAAGATCCATTTAACATTACAGCAGAGTCAGTAGGACATCCCTTAAAAATTAATATTATATGTCAAGAGAATAGATCAATAGAGGTGAATCAGAAAAGTTATGTCAAGACATGCTTTGACAGATTGAAATGACAGAAGCAAATCCTGTCCCAACCCAAACTGACCAAGATCTACTACCAGATGAGTTGACCAATGATAAACTTGTGAAAGCTCCATATCGAGAAGCTGTTGGCTGTCTTGCATATTTAACTGTTGGTACATTGCCCAATATATTGTCAGCAATAAACTACACGTCAAAATATTTAGAGAGTCCTCAATAAAATCACTGATCTTTTGTAAAAAGGATGATACTCCGAGTTGGAGCATATGGCTGCCAGTTGTAATGGAACTTGACAGTGCTCCTATCAGTCTCTTTCTTTCTCTCTCTCTCATATTAAAGAATACAATACTCACATTAAATTCATGACATGATCCAATGGAATTAAAATTTTAAATCTGAAAAGCAAAATCATTTCCATACTTTTTCATAAGCAGAACTGATATATAAAAATCATTTAACATTTATTTCCAATTTAATTTGAAATTGTAAACATAATTTAAAATGATTGTCATTATTCTTAATTGTATGATTTACTCTGAAAACATTTTACAAGAAGTAGTTAACCCTTTAACTTCTCTGGACGTGTTAACAGGCGTACCTTTGTACCTGTCCCTGTGTGCTCTGAACATGTAGAATGTGTAGACACATTCAGAGTTCAGGTAGAAGGACTAGTGGCGCATGTAAACATGTTCAGAGCACACAGGACAGGTACAAAGGCACATGTGTTAACACGTCCAGAGCAGTTAAAGGGTTAATTATATGAGAGTATTTGGATGTAAAAGGTCAAAGTAATTCCTGATTGCGGAATTGTAGCTTCATGTATCTTTGTTGTTGATTTGTGTGAACAAGTTAGTATGGTGTTTGTCCTTTATGGAGGAGAGAACTGGAAGTTGGTGTGAACTATTAGACTGTAAATTCATTTGATTTCAGCCAAAAATTAATTTGTAAATGATCTTATTATAATGGCAATTTAGTTAGTGGAATCTTGTAGAAACACAAGTGACATGAAGAGGCTAAAACAGCCGATGAAGAAACGAATGAAAGCAGTGTCCAAATTGTATTATTGAACCTAATCATACCCAGCAGACACAAGCTTTGAGTTTTACAATGAGCCACAATACTTTATGAGCAAGATATTCGTCAAGGAACTGCTATAAATGTGTATTGGGCCCTAATTTTGACAATTATTTATTCAGTGTTACAGAGGAGGGTTTCACTCAATGAAGGGGCAAGATAAGCAAAATGGCTGTGCAAACACTATAAGGAAACACTATAAGGAAACTTCAGCATCCTGAAATGAGATACATTCTGTCTGAAATTTTGCGTACCACATCCAGAGTAGCTTTCCATCACCCTCTCAACCTCCACAATATTCTTGTCAGACCCTATGCTCCTTCTGCACTCATTTCCCTACCCTACGGCTCCTACCCCTGCGACCGTCCCTGCTGAAAGACTTGACCTATGCACCCTCCTACCACCACCGATAATAGCCCTTTAACTGGCAAAATGTATACTATCAAAGGGAGAGCCACCTGTGAAATGACACATGTCATATACCAGCTATTATGTAAACACTGTTCAGCCTTCTACATTGGCATGACTACCACCAAATTATCAATTAAGATGAATGGGCATAGGTAGAGGGTGTATACTGGCAACTCGCAATATCCTGTTGCAGAGCATGCTCTACAACATAACATTCGTGACCTCGGCACCTGTTTCACCACATGCCCCATCTGGATTATTCCACCAGACACCAGTTTCTTAGAACTCCACAGGTGGGAACTAGCACTACGACATGTCCTTGGTTCTCGCCACCCACCTGGCCTTAATTTACATTAATTTCTTCCATCTCAGCTTTTCTTCACTGTAATTATTCTTTGCTTCACTTTGTCTTTGTTTTCCACATCTTTCGTTGTCTTTCCTGTCTATTTTTCACTGCCCCCTCCCACCTTTGTTACATACAACGCACTTAGCTTTTCACTCTTATTAACTCGTGCACAATGTTTCAGTAGTAATCTCTGTCTTGCATATTACCGTGCCTTCCACCTTTAAGCTCTTAGGTTTTCAAATCTTGTCTGATGCAGTCCCCAATAATCAGTCTTTCCTTCTCATCCCATACGGTAAGTCGCCCCTGACATGCAGTTTTGGGTAGCTTTCCCGAAATCTACCCCTTTTCCTAGACCTCTCTAGTCTTTTTCTTCACTCTTCTTCTTTCCCCTTCAACCCTTCTGCCTGAAAAAGGAGCCACTGGGTCCGAAAACTTGCCAATCACAACAGTCTTTTATGTGTGTGTTCTGCCACTGCTTGGTGAGTAAATTTTTTATCTATCTAACTGAATAATATTCTTCTTTTTGTGTATTTCTGTAGCTTTTCTGAACAAGAGGGTATGGTAGCTCTTCTCTACAGCCAGAACTCCTGTGTTGGCGAATTTTACTATGAGTATGTGTTCCGCCTCACACAGTGCCTGCTCTGCCATGGCCAATTTCTCCATCTGCCCCAACCTGCAATGTCGCTTATGTTCTGTGATTCTGGTGTTGACTGATCATCCAGTCATTCAAACATAAACTTTTCTGCATGTACATGGTATGTGGTGTATTCCCAACATTGCAAGTGGGTCCTTTTACTCCTTTGCCAATCTGGGACACTCTTTGATTTTCTTTGTTGGTTTATAAATATTCTTTATGCTGTGTTTGCATGATATATGGCCAATTCTTTTTGTCATTCTGGGAATGTATGGCAGAAAGGCCATACCCGACATTTTTTTTTTTTTTCCTGATGTGTCTCTTTGCCAAGTGTTTGACTGTGTTACGTTTCTTATATAAGTGGTGGAGTACCCATTGCTCCTCAGAATGCTTCCCAGGTGTTGCATCTAGCATCTAGCTCTGGGGCTCTTTACAAGCACTTTAATCATGAGTCTTCTCTGCCTCAAGTGGTGATTTGACAGACTGTGCAGGTATCAGTCCCGTGATGGCCAACTTCTTCATGGAACATTTAGAAGCACAGGCACTGGACTTGGCATGTTGTAAACCTAAGATGTGGTCCAGATACGTTGATAATACCTTCGTTGTATGGAGTTATGGTGAGGAATAGCTTGGTGACTTCCCAAGGCACTTGAACAGCATCCATGCCAACAAAAATTTTTTCTAGATGTGCTGGTCACAAGGGATGATGAAAATGTGGGACACAGCATGTATCAAAACTGATGCAAATGGACCAATACCTGCACAGACTCTCAAATCACCACCTGAGGCAGAAAAGAGGCATGATTAATAAGCTCATAATGCAAGGAAGATGAGTATGTGAGCTGCAGCACTTTAGATGCAAGATGCAACACCTGGAAAGTGTTCTGAGGAGCAATGGATACTCCATCGGTTATGTAAGAAATGTAACAAAGTCAAACACTCAACAAAGTGACAAACTGGAAAAATAAGTGTCGGCAATGGCCATTCTGCCATACATTCCAAGAGTGACGGGCAGAATCAGCCATATATCATGAAACACAGTATAAAGACTATTTATAAACTGAAAAAGAAGATCAAAGAGTGTCTCAGATTGGCAAAGGAGAAAAACGACCCATTTGCAATGTAGGGGATATATCGCATGACATGTGCATGCGAAAATTTTTATGTTGGAATGACTGGATGATCAATAAACACCAGACTTACAGGACATAAATAACATTGCTGGTTTGGGCATATGGAGATATCAGCTGTGGCAAAGCATTGTTCTGTATAAGGTCAACCACATAGTAAAATTTGGCGATGCAGAAGTTTTGGCTGTAGAGAAGAGCTATCACACCTGCTTGTTTTGAGAAGCTGCAGAAGTACACAGACTGGAGAATAGCTTCAAAAAGAAAGAAGAAATCCTCAAGGTAAATGGATCCTGGATGCCCATGCTGCAGAGAATGATCGTTGGTATCAAGGAGAGAACTGCACCAGGAATGACTGCGGATAAGCCCTTGAACATTGATGCACCAGTATGTATAATTGCAGCTGCAGGCTCAGTTCTAGTCCACCACCAACAATTGAGGGTGAAGCTTTGACAATGCCAGCCACTCATGCTGGTGAAACATCAGAAAAGTCATCAGACAAACTTCAATTGAAGAACCTGAGACAGATCCAACAGGCAGTTTGTCAACAAGTGGCCCAAAAGCCTTAACAATTTTGTATCTTCAGGAGGTTTACTGGCTGCCTATTCATCAAGAACTTGAAGCCAGTACCACATTTAACATGTTCAGTGGTGAAATTGTATTACTGTTCAAAAAAATATTCTCACAAAGAACCTACTGACTGCACACCAAAGTGATGTCGTTGAGCACTTGAGTATCAAAATATGCCATAAAAGGAAACAAGATCAATTCATTGGGTACACATCTTCAGATAACCCTGATAAAAAGAATGTCTACAGAAAATATTATAAGATTTTAAAAGTAATTGAAAAACTGAAAAAGAAATATACTTTTTGAACAACATGAAAAATTATGGTAACAAAATAAATAAGTTTCTACAATCTTATAAAAAGTGACACAGGTGTTGCTCTGTTGCTCTCCCAAAGGCTTCTGATACTGTCATTAATTACAACCATAATGAAGTTAGTGATAAGCAAGAGACTGCCAATATCTTTAGTAAACACTTCCTAAGGGTCACTTTGCTGGTATGCTGTAGCTCAGATCTCCATGAGGTGATGAATATTCTCAAACAGCAAGTTCCACACAGTTTTGGTGAAATAATGTTACTTATCTTTTATAATGACTGGAGAATTTACGAATACCATTGTCTTATGGAGACTATTGACCACAAACACAGCACCACTTGATCCACTTTCTTTGACATCCTTGTCTTTGCAAGGGTTTTCTCATGTATTGCTCTTCTTGTGAGTGTTCTGTAGTTTTTTAATTAAAGTTGTTCCACAGAATATCTTTTGTTGGTGATTTTCATTCATTCATCATATAAAAAAGGAAGAGAATTCACCACATTGGTTATCCCAGAGTTGTTTTTGCTTCTTTGCTCATTATTTCAGTGATTGCGTGTTGTATGCATTCTACAAACTACAAGCCATATGCTGTATGATGCAACAAACTTTGTGTTCTTTTATCATGTTTTACATTCAGATTGTGAATTGCAGATGCATGCCCACCTCATGTTACTGTAAAAATGGGACAGGAACCATTCCTTCCTCATATGACACAAGTGAGCTCTCTAACCTATGAGGGTTCACAATGACATGAACCATAGGCATTTTCTTTGGTGTTTATGTAAGCTCACATCAATATGGCATTCCAAAAGCTCCACTGATTGTTGAACACATGTGTTTGGACCTGATGTTACAGGCCAGTGCAAGGATAATGTCCTACATACATCACTAGTGGAGCTCAGTGGTCACCAGACTGTAAATTGCTACACTCAACATGCCACTAAAGGTACTGTACATTCTCTGATTCTGTACACTACACATATTCTGCTATCACCTTCTGCTGTCATGACTGTACCATCCAGAATGGCCTACCATGCTTCCATACCGTCCACATCATGGAGGTGCTATCTTACATCATGGTCTCACTCTGGAAGAAAGTACACTGCTGCTGCATTTGACAAGCACAACCCACAGTCTCCCCGCTGCATTGGTCAGCCATGCTCGCTCTCACACCTACCATACTGTGCATCATGTGGTGTGTGGTCACCACTTCAAACTCCTCCCCCCCCCCCCCTCCCCATGACAATCTTAGTTGATGCTGCTCTGGGAAACCATCCATTGCTCTATCAAGATATTTCCAGTCTCAGTGCCTCATCAATCTTGAAGCCTTAGGATGCTCTAATTCAGCTTTAATCTACTACGCAGCATGTTCTGAACAGCAGGTTGCAGGTTTCATGAGTTCCCCCCCCCCCCCCCCCCCCCTTTCATGCAGAAAGACAACCCCCTACCTGTTTCATCATGATTGACAACTTTTTCAACATCCATAGTATTGATGACTTATGCGTTATCTTCCTGGTCAGCCATCTACATGACCATATGGACCTTATCAGTGATCCAATTCTCTGCCCATTTGCTCACTGCAAATACTCTGTTGCCAAAGCCATGGTAAATGAGCATTTGTCATACTTTCCATCCAGAGTTATTCACCACATTATACATGAAGAAAACTTGGGATTGTGGATTATACCCCAACTCTGGTGCTGACTGTAGGCACTGGTTGAAATGGAATTCATGCCTGGCAGGGTGTTATGGATCTTGTGGCTCAACAAGCTCCAGTATGCTAGCTACAACTACAACTACTTTCTCATGCTTTAGGTTCTTTGGGGCCTAAACTCCACCTCACAGATCAGACGTATAGCATCCTCCGACATAGACACCTTCTCACCAACCCTGATAATGCAGGGAGAACAGGGATAGTACTACTGAAAACCCTCCTCCCCATCCCCATCCATCTCACCCAGCAACCTCTGCACACACTACCTTGCTATACCATCTAACCCCCCCCCCCCCCCCTCCTGACCAACACAGACACACAGTCACTCCATTTGGAACCAACAGATGATGCACAAGTGGCATGGAGTAACCTGCACCCCATGTACCCCCTCTGTTCATTCCATAGTACATTCGCACTGCTGCACAGGTCAGTTGACCTCCCTGCACATTTCAAAACTCTGCTCATGGACTGGTTCAGGTGTCCCGGTCTGCAATGCCTCCACATTGAGTCTTATGAAACAAAAGTCAGTGAACAACACCACCACTCTAGGTGGCCATCTCTGAGTTATGGACCATGCATCATTCCTAAGACTTCTAACAGCTAAGGACACGGAGGCTAGCGTCATACCTATTGCATCAGCTGCTGCTCACAAATCACCAACAAAGCTAATCTTACGTGCTGATAAGAACTTTATTATCAATGACCTCAGTGCAGCAGATCTTCATGTCGCTCCAGATCTAAATTTTCTCTGGAGTTTCCAGGTCACAAATGTGGATGCAACTGTGCTTGGTATAGATTTCCTTAGACATATAGGTGTAGCACCTAATATCCAATCTGCCTCATCACTCCAACAAGCTTCTGGTTCCCTAATCACAGGCTCTTTTGGCTCTCCTCCTTTATTGCCTTCCAAGAACTCCCCCCTTAGCTCTTTCTCTGAGTGCTCTGCTTTAACGGCTCAACGCACTGCATCCTTGATCAAGCATACACTTGAGCATTCTGCTTCTGACACTTTACGAGTTCACAATGCTGTGCTTCACCAGCTGATCAATGCAGCATCCATGCAAGTGGCAGGACCTCATCAGACCCTATGTCAGCTCACCATCACACACTCATTGCTTTCCGACATCACTCTGGCAACTATGCTCACGTTCTCTCCGATGCCGCCTCTTCCATAGGACTCTAAGGCCAGTGACACTTCATTCCCCAGTGATTCCTTCTTGTGCACCAATCTCTCAGACCAATAGTGAAGATTCTATCATGGGTTTGCATGATAAACATGTAGCTGTGATTAGTCACAGAATAAATACTGAAATACTGCAGAGAGACCACCATACAACACAAGACTCACTGACTGTGTCAATCCCTAAAAACCCCACAACCTAAAACAACCATTGGGGAGCTACCTGATGTGGGCATTATACACCCATCAGACAGCAATTAGTCTTCCATTATGTACATCGTCCAGGAGAAGGGTAGTTCATTTTGTTACTATAAGTTATCCATTTTAAGCTTACTGCAATCTAATTAAAAAGGATTACACCAGATGTGTTTTGCTTTTATTTACAAAGCATCTTCCATGGTTATTGGTGTTTCTTTACATAATCTGCTCCTTACCTTCTTGCTAGCAGTGGTTAGTGTTGACTGGATTCATTTCACATCTGCACTTGACGGTTTTTGGCATTTTGCAGTATTTCCAGTGCTGCACTATTTACAATTGACTTTCTTAACTGTTTTTCATTCTGCACTGCCACAGTGTTTATCTGTGACACCAATAGCTATGGAACATGGTTTGTAAATAAAAGCAAAATGCATCTGGTGTAATTCTTTTTAATTAGACTGCAGTCAGCTCTACACGGATAACCTATAGTAACAGATGTTAACAGCTGCTGCAGAAGATGGCCACGCAACAAACATATTATAGTTCATTTTGTTTGTGTTTGTATGACAGGTTCTGAATTCTCCTACTATTATAGAAAATTTTCCATTGCCACATATTCAGAACTTTTCCCAACTGGTCGATGGTGCAAGAGTGTTCAGTGTAATTGATTGCCACAAAGCTTACCATCAATTTCCCATGCTAAAGGATGATGCCCCCAAAACTGTTATAATTACTCCTTTTGGGTTCTTTGAATACTGTTTCATGCTGTATGGCCTCAAAAACGTGACTCATACTTGGCAGCAGTTTATTGATTCTTTATTGTTCATGAGCAGCATCTGGCTCAAGTCATGGCCACACTCCATAACAACAGTATCGAAATGAGCCATGAGAAATCACAACTAACTCTTGACAGTGTAACTTTTGTAGGATATAATGTGTTGGTTGAGGGCAAACAACTAACATCTGATCATGCTGCATTTATTCATATCCCCCCTCTATCCATGGACTACTGCAAACAGTGAAGATTCCCAGGCCATTATAAATTTATATCATTGTTACCTCCCTTATACTGCCTCTATGCAGGCTCTCTTTACTAATGCACTGATGAGAGGAAACACCTCATCCTTGAGAAAAGTACCATGGACAAGTGACACAATTCAAGCATTTGAAGCTCTCAAGTCTGCCCTCACCCACACTGTCACACCTGGAACCTGATGCCCGCATCTCAGTCACCGTTGACATAAGCAATACTTCTATAGGTGCAGTTTGCAAAAGCACATTAGCAATACCACCAAGACTCTCAAAATGTTCTCCAAAAACCTTTCATCTGCCCAATGAAAGCGGTGTATAATCTACTGTGAACTCCTCGCAGTCTATGAGGCAGTGAGATACTTCCCATATCAAGGTGTGAGAGTTCACCATCTTTATGCAGATGCAGATGCCATCCACAATCCAGATAAAGACATTCCTCCTCATCATCTGTGGCACATGGGCATAATCAGCCAACATTCTAGAGATGTACACCACATATGTAGTCCTAACAATATTGTTAATGATTACCTGTTGCAGGTGAACATTATCACATCCACCATTGACATGGCTGAGGTGATTGACCTGCAAGCCAACAACACTGAGCTTTCAGGCCTGCTAAAGAACACAAAATGTGCACTGATCCTCAAGCCATACCTACTGACAGGCTCAGCCAACACCATCATGTGTGACACCGACGGGTATTCTCCGATGAGTTGTATTACCTCCTCTCTGATGAGTAGTGTTCAAATCCCTGCATGATCTCACTCATCAAGCATCAAGGCCACTATGAAACTGGTTACCAAATGATTCATCTGGCTGGAAACTACAAATGATTACCATGATTGGACGTGGCAAGAGTAAATCAGTTGACATGCACGCACCTTCTAGGGCAATTTGGCATCACCAAAGGATGCCTGTTTCCTGCCTCTAAGGGATTTCAATATGTACTCTCAATCATACACTGAGTGACAAAGTAGGGTGATGTTGCCCCTCTATCTGATATTATAGCTGACTTAGTCACCCATGCCTTCATCACCTCCAGAATTTCTTGTTTTGGTTGTCCGTCATCTATAATGACTGATCAGAGCCACAGGTTTGAATCCTCAACATTCACCAAACTTTGTGAGCTGTGCAGTGTTGATAAGTTTCATGCCACTGCCTGCAACCCACAGAGCAATGGCTTCATGGAGCATTGGCACTGCACCCTTAATGTGGCACTCATGTGCTACAGTGGTTCCTAGTCAGAGGCACTACTATGGACACTCCTGGGTATATGTGCCACTCACAAAGCAAACACGCAAGTGTCACTTGCTGACATCCTCTACTGTAAACTGCTCATCTTTCCTGGCAAGCTTGTTGAACACTCTCACCTTCCAAACAATAATGAGTCCCCTCTTTTAGTTGATTGAATACACAAACATGTTTTACACAACTGTATTCTTCCAGTACAGTAACTGGCCAACATTGCAAGAGAATAGAAATTACAATTTTTTTTAATGTTGGCCAATTATTCACTGGTTCATCAAAGACTGATGTCTTTACTGACTCTACATTTGGGTCTTCATGATATTTCTAAGCCGTATGTGCTTGTTATGTGTTTGTTTGATATCTGTTAATCTATATATTATGAGATAATTATAAACACAACTCAATTAGGGTTTACTTCTTACATATATGAGAATGTACTTTGTCACAGAATTGTTATAATGTTCCCATAAAACTGGTGTTCAGTATCTTATATAATTTCTAGTAATGAGGTGAAACCACTGTTTTTCCCTGGTGTTCTGAATTTATGATGGTCACTTCCAGACCACTTTCTAGTGTATTTGATATTACTGCATATTTCCCCCTTGGATAATTCTCTACTGAGAATATGGGGTTAAGTTGTTGTACATGTTAGAACTGCAGTGCAATTATAATGTTGCTAGCACATTTATGCATGAATTCTTTCATTACTCCACAAATGTTTGGAAAGATTTTTGTACCGGTGATTTACCCAGGCATTGAGTGTATTGAACTAGATTTCTTGTTTCTATGTCACTTCTTTTATGATGTAATACTCCTACAACAAGCACGTAATGGATGTTACACTATGTGATCAAAAGGATCTGGACACCTGTCTGAAAATGACTTACAAGTTCAAGGCACCCTCCACCATTAATGCAGGAATTCAATATGGTGTTGGCGGACCCTTAGCCTTGATGACCACTTCTACTCTCACAGGCAT
Organism: Schistocerca serialis cubense; assembly: GCF_023864345.2. Lineage (NCBI taxonomy): Eukaryota > Metazoa > Arthropoda > Insecta > Orthoptera > Acrididae > Schistocerca > Schistocerca serialis. Next base: position 677,509,196 of record NC_064638.1, on the reverse strand, counting down.
AAATTCATCAATCAGGTGCTGGAAGGTTTCTTGGGGAATGGCAGCCCATTCTTCACAGAGTGCTGCACTGAGAAGAGGTATCGATGTCAGTTGGTGAGGCCTGGCATGAGGTCGGCATCCCAAAACACCTCAAAGGTGTTCTATAGGTTTCAGGTCAGGACTCTGTGCAGGCCAGTCCATTACAGGGATGTTATTGTCATGTAATTACTCTGCCACAGGCCGTGCATTATGAACAGGTTCTGAATTATTTGAAAGATGCAGTTGCCATCCCAAAATTGCTCTTCGGCAGTGGGAAGCAACGAGGTGCTTAAAAACACAATGTAGGCCTGTGCTGTGATAGTGCCACACAAAACAATAAGGGGTGCAAGTTGCTCCATGAAAAACATGACCGCACCATAACACCACCGCCTCTGAATTTTACTGTTGGCAATACACACGATGGCAGGTGACATTCACCAGGCATTTGCCATACCCACACCCTGTGATTGGATCACCACATTGTCCACCTGATTTGTCACTCCACACTATGTTTTTCCACTGTTCAATTGTCCAATGTTTACGCTCCTTACACCAAGAGAGGCATCATTTGGCATTTACCGGCATGATGTGTGGCTTATGAGCAACCGCTCAACCATGAAATCCAAGTTTTCTCACCTTCTGCCTAACTGTCATAGCGCTTGCAGTGGATCCTGATGCAGTTTGGAATTCCTGTGTGATTGTCTGGATAGATGTCTGCCTATTACACATTACGACCCTCTTCTTCTGTCAGCGGTCTCTTGTCAGTCAACAGACGAGGTTGGCTTGTATGCTTTTGTGCTGTATGTCCCCTTCATGTTTCCACTTCACTATCACATCAGAAACAGTGAACCTAGGGATGTTTAGGACTGTGGAAATCACACTTACAGGCTTATGACACAGTGAGGTCTGTGAGTTCCGTGAAATGCTCCATTCTGCTCTCTCATGATGTCTAATGATTTCTGAGGTCACTGGTATGGAGTACCTGGCAGTAGGTGGCAGCACAATGCACCTAATATGAAAAATGGGTGTCCGGATACTTTTGATCACATAGTGTATGGGTATGTGATGTTTTGTACTTTTTATTTCTCAACAATAATTTTATTCCCGTTACTTTTAAAGATTTCTTTGTTAAGTGATTTTAGACATTGCACCATATACAAGAAAAACAATTTTGGTTTCATACCAAATGGATGTACTTTGTTCTTAAGTATAATATTGTAATCTTCAACCTTCCCCCCCCCCCTCCCCCCGCCCCCCCCCCCTCCCCCCCCCCCCCCACCGCCCAGTAATATGCAGATGTGAATATATTTTTTATTAAAAAATGTTATAGTCTACATTGGCTGTTTTTATAATGATCAGATGTAAATCATGTTTGTTTCATGGATTTTAATATCTTTGATGGGTACAGTATTTGCTGTGGTACCATATGTTTTCTGTGGTTCTACAGTTATTCTTGACATTCTGTATCTCAGTTACATGAGTCACAATATTTCACTGATAGCTGTCGATGTGTATCATAATATGCCCTGTAGTATGGCATTCATCCGTAGCATGATATATGAAATGTAAAAATCGTATCATTTTTTGCTTTGTAAGTACTCCTTTTTGATTATCTGATGTTCAGTACTTGATGGCTATGGATTTTTTGTGAATTGTTTCTCAGTAGTGTGTATTGTTTGCTTCTGTATGTTTAATATAGCCCCTGGACGATGGTTGAAAACTGAAACCAGTTGGAACAAGTGTATAAAATTCAATACAGTTAAGTTAACACTCATGTCCTGAAATATTAGACTGATGCCTAAAACAAAAGTTTAAAACAAATCTGTCAATGGTGCAGAGACATGCTAAGTATGCTGGTGCAGAGGTTTTTAACCTTCATCCCATAGAGATTAAAAAATTATGGAACAGTGAACCACTTTTTAAAACTAAACTATCTCAATTTTCTTGACTCATTCATTCCACTATGTTAAGGAATTTGTGAAAAGGTAAGATACAGCCAAACAGTTTCATGATTGTCAAATGTGAATACAAGTATTTCATGTAGATTAGGTTATCTCATTCATCACTGTGAAGTGTGGATACATATCTTTATTAATTTAGCACTGCTGAACTAATTGCCCAGTGGTATGACAGTGACTATACCCATAGTACTGTCTGAACACATCACTATTTGTCTCTAAAAAGAATTATGTAATGGAAGCAAAAGAATTATATGTAATCATAACATCAACAGACTGAACTGCATGTTAGTGCATATACCATGGTTTGAGAATGATAGCTTTCCTACTACTGTTTTGATGTCACATGCCCAGTTGCAGCCACAAAAGTTAAACAAACTAAAAAATATAAACAGAAGTATGTGGATAAATATTGATGTCATTGAAGGAAGGGAAAGTTAAAATTATTCCATAGTGCAATGTTGAATGATAAACAAAATCTCAAGCTAACGGAGGCCTTCAAAACTTATCAAGAATATTATAAAAATCTATTAATACAGACCAGGAGTAGCTGTGCTGCAAACAAACTTCATGCTTCACACAGTGTTACTACTGGTGTCTGGGAAGTGATACACAGTTTTATAAAAGGCAGAGACAAATCCTGTATGGACTTCAATATTGACCAGAATAGGATGGTAGTAAAAGATCAACATGAAATTGCTACTATGTTCAATGAATTATTTTCTTCAGACAGGTAAATATATTTGCAATTAATGTGATTAGCAAGTTCTGCAAAGACACTGTTGTCCTAAAGACTGCATACAATGCTCTCTTTTTCTCGAACCTGAATTATGGAATAGAAATTTAGGGAGCAACAACCAAAGAAAATCTAAATAAGCTGTTGCTACTTCAAAAAAGGGCTATAAGAATCATCTGTGGAGCACAATATAAAGAATCATGCCATGGTTTGTTTACAAAAACTGGTGCACTAACCATAGCAAAGATGTATATTCTAAAAGCCATATTACTTTTTAAAAGACTGCAGCCCAACATTTGTTCCAATTTGTATCAGTACAATACAAATGAAGAAAATTTTTACATCATCTGCCATAGAACAGCACTCTATGAAAAGGGTCCACAATCCACTGCCCAGAAAAGTTACGACCCTACCCACAATGAAGCTTAAATTTCAGCTAAAGAAATTTCTGTTACAAAATCCATTTTACACTCTAGAGGAATACCATACTTACATGCAGAATAAGAAGTGCTTAAAAAATTGTAAATAGCATTACGCAAACAATTTATTTGTGATTTAATAATTTTGTTAATCAATTATGTATTCAGAAGAATTTATTATTGTGCTGTATATCAAGAATTGTAACCTGTTTTTATACATATGCAATAAATCATTCGATGTTGGAAAGAGTATTATTATTATTATTATTATTATTATTATTAAGAATGAAGATAACAATTTCTCAAATGTTGATATAAGTGTTTTATACAGATGCTGTTATTTTCATTGCGGCAATGTGTGTGTATATGCATTTTTACTGTAATTATTTCACTGAAATGATTGCCCCAGTACTTGTAGTATGTCATCAATTATCTCTGTGAAGCTAGTGTAAGCCTTGCCCTATGGTTTTACAGTAGAACACCTATTTTTTTTAAATGTTTTTCTAGGGACCAGAATTTTTTAACCTTAGATGGGGATTTACCTTAAATCGAGGTTTCGATAGAAACCAAACCATTTCCAGAACTCTTTGCCTGTATTGACATGAATTGCAACAACACACATAATTTACACAATAACAGCAATAAAACAAGGAGATACCTACCCTATACGCAATACTGTAATTACAAATTTTTTTGTAGCACTAATACAGTAGTCAAAGATCATATTTTCCCAGCACACTACAAAATTAAAACATCCACAAAATACTTACATAATTACAGTAATATAATGAATTGAGTTCCTTTTCCTATATACAACACACATTTACACAACTTTTACAGTGCCTCATTTTTTGAAATACCTGTAATCAAAGTTGGTAGTCTGCTTTTTAGCACTGTTGGATTTTAGGTTCAAAATGTCCATCTCCAATTGATTTACTCTGTCTATAACAGGGTTGTCCACTTTAAATCCTGTGACAAATCTCCGGACAATGTCTATGCTGGCAGTAGCTTCACTGAATGATGGTGTTTGCATTTCTTCATTCCTAACATCATCTTCTTCTTCGATATCTTCATCATTCTGTTTTACTCCATCTTCGCAGATTTCCTCAATATCTGATGTGAGTGAGCAAACTGATATACAGCCAGATTCTCCATGCAGTACACAGTAACACACAAACTGATGCAAACTTGCATAAACTGATGCTATACTGTAATGCTGCTACAAACGTACAGACCTGGACAGAGCTCGGCCGCATGCAAGCATGCAAAGCAATGTGAGTATTAGCACGCTGTACATTGTTAGTCTCCAGCCACGGTCGGCTAAGTTCGAGCTTGCTCATGCATGTAGCAAGGAATCGATATGGAAAATGATCTATCGTATCCAATATAAATGCTGGTATTCATAGTTTCTTAAATCCTGTATTATACGATGCTTGCATTTGGAGGCAAAGCCTACAAAAGTTCTGAAAAATCCTGCTAGAAGCCGCCGCAAGTACTGTAGTTACCATATTTATCCGACTGCAAGCTGACCTCGAATGCAAGCCACACACCAGAAATTGCCCCGATTTCAAGCTGCACTTAAAAGTGAAAGACATGGCTCATAATATGATGGACAAAGCGTTAAGTGGCCCTACCTCTCAGGGATTTGGGACACTTAAAATTACAATTACATTGCAAAACACTGACAACAGTGAAAATTCATGATATCTATTGAATACAGTATTCCAGACCTACATGCATGTGAGCTGTGACATTGCAGGCGAGCTCGCTACACTGCATACTGGAACACAGTCATGATGTTTCATGTTATATTACTAATGCTAGCGACTCCTTGTTGCTACTTTCATAAAAAGCATCATACTCAGTGCCATCAAATGCATTAGAAATACAGTATTTTTTAAATATGTGATGAAGAATTTCACTTGGGAGACATTTCCAAGATTGACTAATGCACACACACACACTTGAGAAAAGCTTGCACACTTAACATGTCCTGTAGGCATTAATTGCCTATCTTCTTTCGTTAGGCACTGTGTATACATACTGTATATTTCTGCTTGTCCATAAAAGGTTTGTTTAAACTAACATCTAACAGATGCAGAATGGACGTCATCCATTCTGGAATTACAACTAAGTCTGTTCTACCCTCCACTAATTTTTTTATCACAGCTGGTGCACAGTGACTTGCGTGCTAACCTAACACAAGCCTACATGGCAAACCTAGCAAGGTACTAGGTCTGATCCACTCCAAAACCATGTCCTCCATGAACCAGCCAATTTTGGTAGCATGTACAATAACATCTGTAGGAAACACTTTGGACTTCGGTAAAGTCTTCCATGTGGCAGTTTATGGCCATTGGCTGTACAGCCAGCATGAATTTTATATAGCGCTGAAATGTGAAGAGTTTTTCCCCGTATTTTTCTTGAATTTTTTCTGCAGTTACAGGTAAGCACTGGCACTGATTCCTCACAAAAACGTTCACTACAACTTCCAACTCATAGTGGCGGCCACATTTTGGTCCATAAAATGCTTTTCTGTTGCTGAATCAAGCTGAAAGTTGTTACTTTCGCAGTCTCCGTGTCTTACCGAACTTCAAAAGCAGACTCTAACAAACGTTTTTGCAAGCACTGCTCTCTTTAGCTGGAGTTGTCAAAATGAAAAGCCAGGCTTGTCAAGTTTCTTCAAAACTTCCATTTTGATGGTGTATATGTAAAGAGTTTCATTTAATTGCTATGAATATTTGAAAAATTGCTAAATTCGCCCATGATAAAAAATACCTTAACATTCATTACTTGAAACTAACACAATGGCTTCTTTGGTGGCTTCTAGCAACAAAAAGCTGCAATAAAGGCTGCAAGCATTTATGGCAGCAATTAGCAGCATTTTTAGGAACTTCTTAGGCTTTGCACCCAAATGTTAACTGCAGGAGGTTTTTTGCATTCCGAAAACTGGAAAAAAAGTGTGGCTTGCATTCGGGCCGCAAAATCCACTATTATATTGTTTTCAATATCTAATATTCCTAATGCTAAATGCAGGTTTTGCCGTAATGCGAATTACGTTAAATCGAATATAAAACTGCATTGCACTTAAGGAATAATTTTCAGGAGTTGAAATTTCTACTGTCAAATGCAGGTTTACACTAAATCAAGATCACAGAAAATCAGGGTTATACTGTATTTGTAATACTAGAATATCTGTTCAATAACAGCCAGGAAATTTAAAAAATCAAAGACGAGGATGTTATCCTGTTCAAATATCAAACTGCTTCAATAATTTTTTTTATAAATGTAGCTAAATCTAATGTAAATGTGTCTACTTATAAGGATAATGTGCAGTTCTTTGGCCTTACTCAAAATTCTGAACAGCTTCCTGTATTTACAAATGTTACATCGAAAGATGTAGAAGATGTTATACTATCCCTGCAAAACAAAAATTCCTCAGGATGGTATGGTATACCAACTAAAGTAATTAAAATGGTGTTTAAAATAATATCACATCCTCTGACAGAAATAATTAATCAATCGTTTGAGCAAGGATGATTCACAGAGTTACTGAAGTATGCCAAAGTAAGACCAGTTCACAAAAGAGACCCAAAAGAAGAAATGGGAAATTACCGACCTGTTTCTATCCTGTTAATTTTTTCTAAGTTATTTGAAAAGCTTGCAGCAACACAGATATTAAATTTTACCTCAAAATTTAATATCATTGATAAAAATCAATTTGGGTTCCAAAAAGGAAAAAGTACCTTAGATGCAATAAACACATTTGTTGAAAGAATTAGCTCCTCATTGGATAACAGCAGCAAAGTTGCAGGTATATTCTGTTACCTAAGTAAAGCATTTGATTCAGTGAATCACTCTGTGCTGCTCTATAAATTAAGATCTAACTCCGCAAATTACTCATCGAAATGGGAAACTAGGTGTTCTCCAAGGCTCATTTTTGGGACCAATTCTTTCCTGTTCTATATTAATGACTTATCCTTGAACATCAAAGCAAGGTCAGTCCTATTTGCAGATGACACTTCTGTGCTGATTGGAAGAAAAAAATAACGAAAAAGAATAAAAAAATAAAAAATAAAAAAACAAAAAGAGCTCTGCAGAAATTTAAAACAAAACAATCTAAACCAAGTGAGATCTATGTCCTACATGAAAATGTGAAGATAGAACCAGCAAGCACAGTGAAATTCTTAGGACTAAACTTGGATGAAAACTTAAGCTGGCAGGCACACTCAGAATATTTAGGTACCAAACTATACAGCCTCTCTTTTGCCATGGCAATGATACATGATGTAATAGACATGGACAGCTGAAAAAATGTGTACCATAGTTACTTTGAATCTGTCATCAGGTATGGCATAATGTTTTGGGGTAATTCAGGTTATATGGTACGGATATTAAAACTTCAAAATCATTAGGAAGATGTGTGCCGCACATTCGAGAACCTCATGTTGCCCATTGTTTAAAAAACTAAATATATTATCTGTCCCCTCACTATACATTTTTGAAATTCTAATTTTCCTATACAGTAAGCCTGAACTTTCCAAAGAATTTCACTTCAAACACACTGACACAACTAGGCCAAAACAAAATTTTATGCTCCCTCCACAGTGATTAATACTATATTTTATAGCTCCTCAATACATGAGCATGAAAATATACAATAAATTAAAGGGTTACAATATTCTGAGCATGGAAATTGGACATCTAAAGAAAAAAATTACATGAACTCTTAATGGAAAAATATTATTATTCAGTGAAGGAGTTTATGAATGATGAGGTGATAATTTAAACAGGGCAACCAACAACTCTATATAAATTAAATAAAATGAAATAAAAATAGTACAAAAATGTAAAAGTATTGTACTGCTAAAAATTGTTTGATACCTGTACTTGTTATTATTTTTAAGTCTGTAAACTAAATCCCTAAAATTATTTATTGACATGTATCCAGTACAACAGATCACATAATCTGAATATTGTATGTTATGAGATGAAATAACTCATATCAAATCAAATATAAATATGTGTTGTGCTTCAACTGTGAATCAATAAGAACATTGCAAGAACAATGAAAGCTGGCTTGTAAAGGGGTTACGTATAAGTAACTGGGGAGCAATGGTAGTCATGATGATAAAGGACAGGTTTAAGGATAAATTATTGCAATGAACAACAGGAGACATTTCAGTGTAGTCTCTCACTCAATTCCTTTTGGCATTATGAATAATATGTCTACCATGTACTGAAGACAGAACAGCTGATGCTGATTAAGCCTATGAAAAGTATTTAAGTGAGAACAATCACTGTAACATGGACTGCATGATCTGGAATATACTCACAAGAAAAAATCTATATTATTACACAAGAAAACCTATGCATGGTCACCGTGCACCAGTCGCAGGTTGTCTATCTAACACCTTCCAGGGGCGACAAAATCTTGATTTTCAATATTTCATGTAATTATTGACCAAAATTACTAAATTAAAATTCTCTCATAATCTACTCAATAACAAGAATAATCATGTTTAAGATTTAACATGATAAGACAAGTATTACAGTTAGAAACTGCATATATGTCTTGAGGCAGCATAACTCACAGCACACAAATACATCGACTATGTTTCATCTAGTGGTAGAGAATGAGAGCAGTTAACAACTTCAACAAGCGTTACACATAATTTCAAGTCTTTAAGAAACTCCATACTGACACATGTGAAGACATCACTAGTTGCAAACTATATAAGATGATTTTTCTGTTTTTTTTTTTTTTTTTTTTTTTTTTTTACATGGATTTCTGGTGGTATAGGATAGTATTTATTCTATTCTATAATGTTATGAGTAACTAATTGTTGAAAATAATAATATGGAACTCTTATTATTTCCCTTTTGGACATTAGTAATTAGGTTTTCTTGTTTACTGAATATGTAAATATTCTGATTCTTTGTTTTTCATTTATTCCTTTAATTTTGGCTTTGTAAAGTTACATGTTTACTAAGATACTGTACAAGCAGAGCAAGAGTGATCAGAATATTGAGTGTGAGGGTTAACATTGTCAGTAGAGCATGTGTTGCACTAATGTTTGAACTGAAATGGTGGAAGGAAGTCAAAAGCATGCTGATCATGTTGTGTTGTGAAACAATTGGTGCAAATGAAACTGATTAATGATGAGATACATTTCTGCTCCTTCCTGTAATAGAATGTAAAAAGGTTTAAAATGGACAGACTGTATAAAACAGACTGTGTAAAACCACCAAATGAACAGAGTTGCATCACCATGACAATATAAGCTATGGACAGATGACATTGTAGTTACGGTGTTCTGAAAAGAACTGTGTCTGTGCCATGTGCATTTTAAATATTTTATAATTTCAATGCATATTCACGCCATTGCTGACTACCATGTGCATGAACCATTAATTATGCCACAGATGTATAAAAACTGTTTATTATGGGTGTGCTTGTTACTGCCAACAGTGGCTAGTTCGCAGTCATGTTATTCTTGTGATCAATGAACAGACTGTAATTCTGCAATAAAAATAACATTAAAACCCTCTACTGAACTATGTTACTTCACTGTTGTGCATGAGAGACATAATAAATCACTCGTGCATAGCTAAATGCAACAGTCAATGACAGCAGACCTGCTTACACATGATTGGTGCAACACACGCAGAGGCAAGTGTCAGACTGAGCGCTGTGTGTTCACTTGGAAGTAAATGTCCTATTGCCACATCATCATAGCCATATATAAATGCAGTTGTACCATAATTAACTGTGTATGCAAAGATAAATGTTAGGCAAAATGGTCAAACTTTTGTTAGTAGAAATCAGAGAGGGTTCCCCCCCCCCCCCTCCCCCCCTCCCCACACATCAGATTTGCAACGAGCAGGATTGATTCAGTGTTTTATGGTAATTTGAAAAAAAATTGGTGGCAAGGCTGTGACATAATCACTACACATGGCTTGATTCAAAACTGAATTAGATAACATAGCAGGTTAGGTCTCAATTTTGTTAGCCATGTGTAACTGGATCACTACAAACTCTCCATAAAATGGTGAAAGGGAAAGTTTAACAGTTATTACACTTGCACGGTTCATACAGTAGAACTTCAGCATCAGGCTGATGTTTTAATTTATTATTTCTACACTGATAACACTATTCACAACATATTTGGCAGATAGTATCCAAAAATACCGCTGAATGTACCTACAAAATTATATCATTGTACACCACACAGTCCAGGAGATATAACATAAAACACTGAGATGGGGTAAAAAAAACTAGCTTTTGCTTAAAAGGAGTGGAACTACCCAGAACTTACTCATCCAGCGTTCGATAATGAGAATACTTAGTGAATTCTAACGAACTTTAAACACAATTTCAAACCTTTTCTAAACCTTTTCTTGCAAATATTTAGCACATAAACTCATTTGTAAAGGACTCAGATGTCTGAAGCTGTCTTATACTTGGGAGTTAGAATCTTCCTTTAAAGAATCACACAACCAGTTATAAAAGGAAGTGTAGCCTTAAACATATGAGATTTCTCTTAGACAGTAACATCCTAAACATAAAGTAGAAGAATTCTTTATACAAAACTGATTACACAGGATTGTGGTGCAGATTAATTCACAGATCAAAGAGCAAAAATATGGAAAATATGGTGACAGATTCATAAAAAAAGTTGTTTATGAAATGTAAGATACAGGAACAACCACAAAGTAGACAAGCACAAACATGAAGAAACACAGAGAAATCCATTGAAGCTCTAGATAATTTTAAAAAAATAGTTAATGTTAAAAATAGCTGGTCATTGATGCATAGACGACGGAGTTTTAGTAACTTGTTCTTTTTCTTGTATTTTTCCTGTAGCTCCAGACAAAATATCTTGAGCAATAGCAGCATGAGTTGCAGTTTTAAATGACATTATGTGAGGAGACTACGTTTATATGGAAAGTGAATCATTTACAGTATAAAATAAAAGTTATAAATTTCAAATTCTACATCGTGAGGAACTCTGAAGTCATCATTTTCTCTGCTAGAGTTTTGTTCATGAGACAATCAATTGTCATGTATCACTTATTACCATATTTATTTGCTTACCAGTATGAAGATGCAGTATTTAAATGTAACTTACCTATGAAAGCAAACCCTTCACTTGATGATTTTGAAGCCCTTACTCTTTCTAATGCTTCCTCCATGTTGGCTGGAAATCCAGCCTCAGTCATGGCTTGCAGGATTTTTGTGTATTTATCACTCACTGGGTAATCCCAAACAGCTAGCTTTGCTCTCTCAACTTCACTTAAGCTGTCATTCAGACTCATATCCTTCCATATCCTATCAGTTTAGCATGAAACAAACAAATCATTTACAAAGTTTCACAGTTAAGTGCATAGGCAATTATCAATTTAGTGTCACTTTTATTGCATCAGCATCAGACAGATCCAACAAGAAAATATGATAGATATTGGTTTTTTGTTATTACTGACACATTAAATTTCAATGAAGCTTTCATGTTTCTGCAGCAATGCATATTTTTAGTTATGCAGATTATATTTACACATGCAATCACTGAACTTCATGTACTCTCTCAGAATACACAGTTTCAGTCTTTTCCTCAACTGCTGTACTTCCTCAAGCCAGGGATGTAAGACATCTTTCAATAAACTGCTTTACTTCTGTTTCCAATGTTAAACTTATTTTTAACACAAGACCAGAAAGTTAAAGCTGCAAGATCCGTATACATATTACCTAATCTCTGAATTTTTCTCTGGCTTTTTTAATCATTTATTATTTACAACATGTTCCACTAAAATATTTGTAATACTACATGTATGTCCTCTCTCTCTCTCTCTCTCTCTCTCTCTCTCTCTCTCTCTCTCTCTCTCTCTCTCTTTGTGTGTGTGTGTGTGTGTGTGTGTGTGTGTGGAATGTAGTGTAATGTTTGTGTTAGATAATGATGAGAGAAGGGAGAAGGTGAAACCCAGTGCCAGGACATAGCCTACACCTTGCAAATAGCACCAATAGGGCCCCCAAACTTATTGTACCCATCTAGTGGGTGGATCAGCATCAACAGTGTCACATGCCCCCCTTGCTAGTCAAATACTGACAGTGAAAATGTTTTCCACCACCAGGATTTGAACTGGCTTACACTCAGGTCAAACACCACCACACAAGTGTGCATTAGTGACCTTGGCCATGGAGATGAGTTTTTCTCTGGCTTTCATTATGAGTTCCACTTCAGCTCCTTTATCATAGCAGTACCATTTCTGCATAGCTCAATATTTTCCTAGAAAGCTACTACTGTCCTTCTTTGTATTCACTCCATGTCTGAAATCACTTACAATTGGTATGAGTCGCATTCAGAATTGCAGTACTCCAGCTGAAGCCTTACAAAGGATTTGGCAATGTTTTTACTTCACCTTACTTGGTTAGTCTCTCAAGTTTCTCATTTACTTATGTATCTGTGGAAATATCTCATAGATCCTTTTATGTGTATGTGATGCTAGGATGGAGAACAAGATAAAAAACATACATAAACTTACATAACAAAGAACACAGCACAGCTGATTAAAAAGAAGTTACAGGAAAAACAAAAACATAAAACTAGGTCGCCACAGAAGCAAAGTGAAAAAAGGTATGCATGTATCAGCACATGTTGTACAATACACAACAAACAATTAGTAAAAATATATGTGAAATAAATCTACATATCTCTGTTAAAAATTCATTTAATGAATAAAAAGTTTCATCAAGTAAATGTATCTTCAATTTATTTTTAAATGATGTACTGTAACTACATAGGTCTTTGATGTTATCTGGCAATTAAATATTTTAATACTGGAATAAATGGACTACTGTACATAATTCTGTAACCAACTTAGATTCTTGAGATCAGAGTGGAGGTCAGCCTTCCTTCTTGTACTGGGATCATGGTACATTTGATTGGTTTCATAGTACACAGGATTCTCAGCTGTGAAGCCCATAATGGAATAAAAATATTTGGAAGTTGTAGTAAGTTCCTTAAAGAGACTGCGACAGGAGGTTCTTATGGCATACTCTACACATAATTTGGACAATCTTCTCCTGCAGAAAGAAAACTGTCTTTGATGTAGGTTAATTGCCTTAGAAAATAATTCTGTAGTACATAATAGAGTAGAAGAACGCAAAATAAGTGAACTTTGTGACATGGATGCGTCTGATATGTGAGATTGTCCTAATGGCAAAAATAGCAGAGGATACTCTTTCTATGGTTTGGAGGATGCGTTGGTCCCAGCTAACACTGCTATGTATTTGGAGGCTCAAGAGTTTAGTGCAATGTATCCTTTGTATTTGCTGACTGCCATGTACAGTAGGTATCTCCTATGGGAATTTGTGATTGGAGCTTACTTTCAAACAGGTTATAAGTCCTGAAAGAAATCAAAAATTGACATCTGAATGTCCCTGGAGATAAAAATCTGCAATTACAGGTTATAAAACAGATTTATTATCTGTCTTGATTGCATTAACATTTTAAAATGGCTGGTTTTGCTGGAATATGAATCATACTGAGATCTGTAGACAACACTAAAATAACTAATCTGCAGATAATTTACAAAAATACAAAATGTTACCATATCATAACATGCCATAATCAAAAATCAGACATGCCAGAATATACCTGATTATATTGATTAGAAAAGTAATCATTGTGACTACCATCAAAACTTAGATACTGCATCACACTATTTTATTTTGTGATGTAGCATGGTGTATTTGATGTTGGATTATGGCACAGTATGATAACATTTTGTATTTTTGTAGAGTATTTGCTTATTAGTTATTTTACTGTTGTTTATAGATCTGAAGACGGCTCATGTTGAACTGAAACTGCCCTTCTTAAAAAATAATGCAACCAAAAGATAGATAATAAATGTATTCTGAAAGGTTTTTTTTGACATCAGTGTCATACAGTGGACTGTTTGTTCTTTATTGTTGTTGTTTCTTGTTTTAATGTTGTCACACACAGTGAACATACATGCTTTATATGACAAAGTTAAGTCATTTATTTGCTGTGTATTAGAAACAGCAGCAGACCAAGGAAAGATCTCTTGGGGACTCCACGGAGTACAGCACCTCAATCACACTCTACCGCTATAAAGCTCATTTGTTGCTCTCATCCAAAACTCCCTTCTGCTTCCTCTCTTGGGGTAGGAGTTTAGACAGTTTACTACTGCCCCTCTCATGCCATAGTGGCATGATTTGTTGAGATGTATTTTATAACTTACACAGACAAAACCCTTAGAGAGATCATAAAATGTTCCAACTGGATTAATTTTTTTATTGCATGATTCCAGTATATCATTTATGACCGAAATTACAGCTTCTGTTGTGAACATAGCTTTCTGGAAACCAACTAGTCTTTCACTGATTATGTCAAAGTTTTTGTGGTGCCTCACAATTCTGGAATACAGTACTTTCTTGAGTACTTTCATGAATGTGATCAAGAGAGAGATGGGACAACAATTTGTGATGTGCTGTGTCTCTCTTTTTGTGGAGAGGTTTCATTATAGCAAGCTTCATTCCATCTGCAAAGACACCCTGATACATAAAAATGTTAAATATGTGGGTCAAAATTTTGCACCACTGATCTGAATAAAATTTTAGAAGTTTACTAGAAATATTATCTATACCTAATTATCCTTTGTTTTTTAAAGAGGCAATGGTTTTCTTTACCCCATTTCTAGTTATGGAGCATATGTTTATCTCACATATTAGGAAAACGGTGTTTCAGTATTTAAATGTAACTTTCTAAAGAGCCAGTGCAATCTATTTGCTCAGCTGCACTTAAGAAATTGTTACAGAAGAGTTTTACCATTATCTCTTGCCTGTTTACATGTTTAATATTTAAAATGATGTCTTTGGTTTTACTGTACTGTTGGCACCTGTCTTATTCGTTATTATGTCCCAGACTACGTTGATTTTCTTACAGAATTTTTGGTTTTGGGGCTAAATTATAAACTTTTTGACTGTCTGATTTTTTAAATATATATTACAGTACATTGAGTAATTTTTGATTGAGTAGGGTAGCCTGAATTTTTTGATGCAATGTACGATTCTCCCTCTTCTGCCCCCCCCCCCTTTCTCTTTTTAAGATACCCTTATACATCATGAGATCCAAGGCTTTTCATTGGTTCCTTAAAGTTGATTTCTGTAAACTTTATTTGGAAAGAAATCTTCAAATACTGCTGCCATTTCATTGCTGAAGGGATCATATTTGGAACTGAAATCTATCTCACAATTGACGTATCTCCAGTTTACGTCTTGGAGATATGATTTACAGGATTTAATCATTTCTTCATTTATACGTGTCACTACCTTTCATTGTGACTGAGTTTTATCCTGACAAATATTGATAGTATTAATAATAAGTCTCTGACCATCTTGGTCAGAGAGACCATGAATAATTTAATAATTGTGAATGTGTCCCCTTTCCAATGCTCTACAAAACTGCTTTTGACAAGGATGCTTGAATTTGTACTTAAGAAAATTGACTGCTGGGATGAGGGTAAGGTGTACATAAAATTTACCAGGTCTGTTTTCCCACACCTGTGTGTTAAAAAATTTATACTGAGTTGAGCTGTTTCAAAAAGAGGCCAAGATCCCCTGAAGATGTCCTATATATTACTACAATTAACAAAGGAGAATTATTTACAAACTGTTCAATGGCACATGATTCAAAAAAGAGAAAAGAACCATTAGAGCAGTGATCAATCATGCAAACTAGATGTATGTGAGCCTTGTGCACTCAATGTAATCGCACATGTAGAAGATAAGTACAGCAGCAAAGATAATCTTGGTTCCACTCTCACAGAACGCTAAAACATCCTCAGACATATAATTATATTTTATTTCTGACAGTTCAAATTCATCTTATATTTTTTTGTAAAAACAAATAAAACATGAAAATCAGCATAAGCTTTATTTTCAGAAAACATAATTATTTTTCATGCTACTAATTTCATTCAGAATTATAATCATATTTGAAATTATCAGCATCATTCTATAATGTGCTTTTTGTAATATTCTGATAATATTTGTAAATATGTATTTAATTTTGTATAAAACTCTTTGGATGCAATATGTCAATGTACTTTAAGATCACTGAACTGTGACTTCTTGAACCTTATTACTTATTGATTCAAGTACTTGGGAGGGAATAGTGTGAGCAATTGGACTCTGAAGTCATTTGATTTTAGCTGTAAGTGTGCTGATTGATGCTTGTAGTAGTGTAGAATTTGATTTGCACAGTACTGTATAGATATACACAAAATGAAGAAAATATAATGAATGATGAAGAAACAGATACCAACAGTGCTCAAATTTCAAGAAAAAGACAAATAATATTTTAGATGTGACAGTTATCATTTTCAGCAAGCTGTGATTTTCAATGAGTCAAACATTTTACAAGGAACAGCAAGGAGTAGGTATTGAGTGACTTCCTCCTGACTTATTTATTATTTGTACATACTGAGTGATGCAAGCTAAAAAAGTAAAATTGCTTAGAGCTTTTATTCTTCATTGTTTTATGTGATGGTACAGGGAGGGGCTCCATTCTGGGTGCTCAGTCCTGAATCTTTTAAAAGCAATATTTGGATACTGCTGCTTATTTATGTTTTGCAGATCAAGAAACAGAAATTATTTGTGAATTTACATGGGAAGCAGCACAAATGCAAAAATTATGGACTGATAGTCATTTAAGAGTTAGAAGTGGTGGATGATAATTATCAAGCACAAAAATGGAACTGACCTGACCAACAACAGCAGCATACATGGACACATCAACATAAGTAAAAAAAATTAAGTGTTTTATTTAATTGAGACATGTGACAAGTTTAGCCAAGATGACAATTTTAGAGCTGAAGATAAAAACTAGAACTGAACTAAAAACTCGGCGAGGGAGGACTGAAGAGGTGCTGGACATAAGGGATTTAGATGTAACAATTAAAGATGAGAATGAATCATTTGAAGAGGGATATTTAGAATTAAAAAAATTAATACAAATTTTGGATCAAAGAAACAAGGAACACTCAAAATCAGTTGTTTTAAATTTGCAACAAGCAACTAAGGATAAAACTGAGGAAATTATTGAAGAAAGTTTACAAATTGCAAAACACTCCAACACAAAAGTTTCATGTTTCAGTCAGTACGTTCAAACAATATACAGTGAGGTTAATTAATTGGGAAAAAGTAATAAAAGTGTAGAATAAAAAATGATATAGAATCTAGTCTCAGTAATGATTTCAAAGAGGTCAAAGATGAAACTAACACAGATAAGCAGAAAAACAAAATTATTTTTGTAAAATTCATACAGAATATCAGAAGCATTAAATTAAAAACTGAGTCATGAAAAGAATTATACTGTGTTGCCTGTAGTTAGTGCAAAAATAAAAGGTACAAAAAGAAGACACAGTAAGGTAGTCAAAAATAAATAAACAAATAAATAAAACTTTATTAACTTGTACTATTGAAGGAGTGACTTTTACATGTGAATGTTTAATTGTACCAGATCTCAGTGAGGCCTGTTGAAAAAATTCTGGTGCTTTGTCCACAAAATTTTTCTATACTTATTTTTTAGTCCTTTGAAATACTTCCTTCACAACTGGTACACTGCTACCACGCTGTTTCCACTTCTGGAAGCAGTCTTGGTACATCTCTTGCTGGATCCTGCAAAGTACCATCTGCAAATTCTCTTTTATCTCCTCTATCATTGCAGATCTTCTTTCAACAGAGTTTTCAACTCTGGAAGCAAAAAAAGAAGTCCACAGGGGCCAGGTCTGGTGAGTACTGAGGATGAGGCAGGGCAATGATTTTGTTTCTGTGGAATAGTCAAGCACCAACAGGGATGAATGTGCAGGTGTGTTATTATGATGTAAGAGCCACATTTCAGGCCATTTCCTTCTCACATATCCTCACTGGAGTTGCAACACATCCTTATAGTACCTTCAGTTATCAGTTTGTCCCTGTGAGATGAATTCATGATGAAGTAATCCTTCAAATTCAAAGAAAACTATCAGCATGGCTTTGACATTTGACCTGACCTGATGAGCTTTTTTTGGCCTTGGAGAACCTTTCCTGACTCATTATTATTATTATTATTATTTCTTTCTTTCCTTTCTCAGATGTTATGTCTGGTTCAAAATGGAAAGTGACGTGGACCTTGATCAAGTGTGACTTCCTTTTAGCTGTACGGTATATGTTACATTGCATTTAGGAACTTTCGGGTAATTGAA
Source organism: Schistocerca serialis cubense (assembly GCF_023864345.2). Lineage (NCBI taxonomy): Eukaryota > Metazoa > Arthropoda > Insecta > Orthoptera > Acrididae > Schistocerca > Schistocerca serialis. Next base: position 677,490,798 of record NC_064638.1, on the reverse strand, counting down.
CATGTATCAATAATTACAGATTTCTGTAGTTGTGTATATATGTTTGGATGTAGCTGTATTGCATTGATGTACTGGTGGATATTGTGTGGTATGACTCCTGTGGTGGATAATGTAATTGGTATAATGTCAAATTTATCCTGATGTCACATGTCCTTGACTTCCTCAGCCAGTTGGATGTATTTTTCAATTTTTTCTCCTGCTTTCTTCTGTATATTTGTTGTATTGGGTATGGATATTTCGATTAGTTGTGTTAATTTCTTCTTTTTATTGGTGAGTATGATGTCAGGTTTGTTATGTGGTGTTGTTTTATCTGTTATAATGGTTCTGTTCTAGTATAATTTGTATTCATCATTCTCCAGTACATTTTGTGGTGGATACTTGTATGTGGTGACATGTTGTTTTATTAGTTTATGTTGTATGGCAAGTTGTTGATGTATTATTTTTGCTACATTGTCATGTATTCTGGTGCATTATGTATTTGCTAGTATTGTACATCCGCTTGTGATGTGATCTACTGTTTCTATTTGTTGTTTGCGAAGTCTGCATTTATCTGCTGTGGTATTGGGATCTTTAATAATATGCTTGCTGTAATATCTGGTGCTTATTGTTTGATCCTGTATTGCAATCATGAATCCTTCCATCTCACTGTATATATTGCCTTTTCTTAGCCATGTGTTGGATGCGTCTTGATCGATGTGTGGCTGTGTTAGATGATACGGGTGCCTGGCATGTAGTGTTTTCTTTTCCCAATTTACTTTCTTTGTATCTGTTGATGTTATGCAATCTAAAGGGTTGTAGAAGTGGTTATGAAATTGCAATGGTGTAGCCGATGTATTTATATGAGTGACTGCTTTGTGTATTTTTCTAGTTTCTGCTCGTTCTATGAAGAATTTTCTTATATTGTCTACCTGTCCATAATGTAGGTTTTTTATGTCAATAAATCCCCTTCCTCCTTCCTTTCTGCTTAATGTGAATCTTTCTGTTGCTGAATGTATGTGATGTATTCTATATTTGTGGCATAATGACCGTGTAAGTGTATTGAGTGCTTCTAGGTCTGTGTTACTCCATTTCACTACTCCAAATGAGTAGGTCAATATTGGTATAGCATAATTATTTATAGCTTTTGTCTTGTTTCTTGCTGTCAATTCTGTTTTCAGTATTTTTGTTAGTCTTTGTCTATATTTTTCTTTTAGTTCTTCTTTAATATTTGTATTATCTATTCCTGTTTTTTGTCTGTATCCTAGGTATTTATAGGCATCTGTTTTTTCCAATGCTTCTATGCAGTCGCTGTGGTTATCCAATATGTAAACTTCTTGTTTAGTGTGTTTTCCCTTGACTATGCTATTTTTCTTACATTTATCTGTTCCAAAAGCCATATTTATATAATTGCTGAATACTTCTGTTATCTTCAGTAATTGGTTGAGTTGTTGATTTGTTGCTGCCAGTAGTTTTAGATCATCCATGTACAGGAAATCGGTGATTTTGTGTTGGTATGTTCCAGTAATATTATATCCATAATTTGTATTATTTAGCATGTTGGATAGTTGGTTCAGAGCAAGTCAGAACCATAAAGGACTTAATGAGTCTCCTTGGTATATTCCACGCTTAATCCGTATTGGCTGTGATGTGATATTATTTGAATTTGTTTGTATATTAAGTGTGGTTTTCCAATTTTTCATTACTATGTTTAGTAACTGTATCAATTTAGGATCTACTTTGTATATTTACAATATTAGTTGTAACCATGAGTGGGGTACATTATCAAAAGCTTTTTGGTAATCAATGCATGCGTAGTGTAGCGACCTTTGTTTAGTTTTAGCTTGATATGTCACCTCTGCATCTATTATTATTATTATTATTATTATCATTATAAATTGTATGGCAGTTACACACCAATTCAGAAATACAAATACAATATGTACATAATTTGGAAATTTACAAACATGTTATTTACTTAATTTATCATAGTTGGTATAGTGTCCAAGAAGTCAGAGGGTTTCCAGGGTACAAAGTTTAGGGCCACTCTTCCACAATGTCTACGGCAGTGTGTGTCTTGGAAAGCCACAGGTGCATTCTGCAGTGGTAGTCATTCCCCATCTGTATAGTGGGTCACCACTCTCCCATAGTTTATCCAGAACCTGCTAAATGTAGCCCATATCTTCTGGGACAGATCAAGCCTCCATAGTTTATTGTTGCCATGGAGAAATGTCTGGGGTGCTAGTGGAGTATTATTATACCACTCTGTTTCTCAGTGGGGGATGTCTGGAGCGGAGTCTGTTGCTTTGGACAGCAACCATACAATCAGGAATTGTCGGCTGTTGGTTGTTGAAGATTTTCTTACCTCTCCTGAGAAGATTATTCTTTCTTCTCAGTTTAGATGGTGGAATACAGCTCAGGATAGGCGGCCACAATACTGGAGTGGACTTGATTGTGCCAATAATAATCCACATTGTTTTATTTAATTGTGTTTCTGCCAGCTTTATGTGACTGCTGTTTATCCAGACAGTGCAGCAATACTCTGCTGCTTAGTAGACAAGTCGAAGAGCAGATCATCATACAGTTGAAACTACTGAACCCCATGCTATACCACATAATTTTTGCACAATATTATTTCTTGACTTCAGTTTAACTGTAGTCTTTGTTAGATGCTGTTTAAGTGGCAATGTTCTCTAGAGTATACCATGGATATTTGTTACAAGACATGTGGCTACCCATGAAAAATTTGCCCAACTTTCAGTTGGATAGGATATCACTCAAATGAAAGCAAATGAATTCAGTTTTGTTAGGTTCCAGTTGAAGACCCCAATTACAAAATTATTGTCCCATTTTACTTAGGTCTATTGTTAATATATCTTCAAAGAGCTTGATTTGTTTGTGCTTTGTTGCTGTCACCCAAACTTCTTGCACTGAATGGTTGTCATACCTGCAGTACCAGTATACAAGCTAAATAGTAGTGGAGTTAGGATGGAGCCTTGAGGCATTGCCTTTGTTGAGGGTCTTCTAGTCAGTAGTGGTGTTGCCTATTATTACCTAAAATGGTCTTGTCAGTCAGCATATTGTTAAGGAGTTATGCTATTCTTCTGCAGGGTATTACACAGAGCAGGTGATAGCCAATATCCCAGTTCGATATGGTAGCTATCATAAGGTGCTCACAGGTCAATAAATACGAGGTCTGTTAAAAAAATTCCAGAACATTCATAATTTTACAGCAATGGTATGCTGGAGTGAAATGTGGTTGGCATCCCAGCATGTACCTGTGTTTAATGTGTAAGTGTAGAATGTTGTGTTGCACAATTTGCAAATTTTGGAGTGACAGAGTTACAGGAGGAATGCATCTGCAGTAATTTTGCAGGAAACTCAAGAAAACCTTTAAAGAGACACAAAAAATAATGCAGGAAGCCTACAGGGATGAGTGCTTAAGCCATACTTGGTGTGATGACTGGTTTACATGGTTTAAAAGTGGCCAGATGGAAGTTTAAGATGACCCTTGTTCAGGATGCCCTTCAACATACACCAACAATGTTTATGTCAGGAACATCAACGAAATTGTGGGTGTCAATCCAAGACTAACTGTCCTACAGATTACAGAAGAATGTAATATTTCAGTTGCATCATGTCATGGAATCCTGACACAGCATCTTGCAATAAATTGTGTTGCCACCAAGTTCATCCCACGGTTCATGAGTCAAGACCAAAGAGACATTTGCCTTACAATCTTTGAAGAGCTTTTGGGTCATGAAAATAAAAACTGGTGATGAGATGTGAGTCTCTGGTTATGATGCTGAGACCAAGTTGCATTGAGATTAAAAAATAGTGCATTGATAATGGCGAGGCACTAGCCAAAATCGGGATTTGTGTAATAAAACCTGGAAAAAAAAGGACAACTGATTGCTGCACTCTATCATATATAAATTACATGACAGTCGCTGAGTGCACCCACTTTCCCAGTGGAAGGTAACCTGATGACTGTTGTATATACTTCAAGACTATGTCAGTTGTGGTGGAGAATGATTTTTTTGTCATCGCTTATAATTATGCTCATGTCATCTGTGAACAACATAATTTTGGTAGAAATATTTGGATTCTTTATGTCATTTATATAAAGCAAAAATAATAAGAGACCAAGAAAACTGACCTGCGGGACACCTATTTCCACTTTTTTGCATCTGAAACCCAATTGATTTTCTGGTTATTATGATCTAAGATGGTTTCTACAACCTGAGTGCTGTCCTGAAGGTAAGATTCAAACTATTTCCACACAAATCCTATGGGTTATCATGTGCGACTGGATTGAGGACTTCTTGGTAGGGATAATGCAGCATGTTATCTTGGATGGAGTCATCATCAGATGTAGAAGTAACTTCAAGGGTGCCCCAAGGAAGTGTGTTGGGAGGACTCTTGTTGTTCACGCAGTGTATTAATAACCTTACAGACAATATTAACAGTATCCTCAAACTTTTGGTAGATGATGCAATTATCTATAAAGAAGTTTGTCTAAAAGAAGCTGCTTAAATTTTCAATCAGATCTTAATAAGATTTCAAAAGTGGTGCACAGATTCGCAACTTGCTCTAAAAGTTCAGAAATGTAAAATTGTGGACTTCACAAAATGAAAAAATGTAGTGTCCTATGATAGTATCCTATGATTATAATATCAATGAGTCACTGTTGGACTGGGTCAACTTATAAAAGTACCTGGGTGTAACACTTTGTAGTGATATAGATTGGAATGATCACATAGCCTCAGTTGTGTGGAAAGTATGTGGTAGACTTTGGTTTATTGGTATAATACTGGGGAAGTGCAATCAGTCTACATAGGAGATTGCTTACAAATCACTTGTGTGACAGGTCCTAAATACTGCTCAAGTGTGAGGGAGCTGTACCTGCACCTGTACATGGGATATTAAATGTATGAAGAGATGACCAGCACGAATGATCAGAAGTTTGTTTGACCCACAAGAGAATGTCACTGAGATGTTCAAAAGATTGAAATGGAAGACTCTTGAAGATAGATGTAAACCATCCTGAGAAAACATATCAACAAAATTTCAGTGTCTGCAAGAAAAATTATATGAACTGAGCTGATAACTATTTTTTTACATTCAAAAGACCATAACTTACTGGAAAGAAAATAAACATTTGTAAAATATTGCTTTGTGCTATTGCAAAATGCTATGTAATTTTTATGATATTAATTGCTGTAAGGAATACTGACAAATGAACATTTAGACATTGTATGTAAAATGCAAAGAACACTTCTTTCAATAGTTTTGTGAAAAACTTTTATGCTGAATGTAACTGTATATAGTATTATTTGGTTAAATATCTAATAATCCTCTTATGCCATCTACAAATATCAGTTTGTTTTACATAACTGGGTTCACAACCACCCTTAATCACCATAACTTCTATACCAGTACATATCGAACAAGTTTTACTTTTAAAAGTCACTTGTTAAAGAGACATTGGGCAATTTTATTATATAGGTTAAGAATTTTGTTCACATTTATATGCTTGCAAAGTTCTTGGTGTGTTATTGTAGTACAACTGATCAGTGCATTTATTTGTGTCACATATTGTAAAATATGATACTTGCATAAAATTCATGACACAATCCACTGAATCAGAGTCATAATTTTATATTTCCAATAATTCAGTTTCCTCATTTTATTTTTCATAAAAAGAAATAACACATGGAAATTAATATTAACTGTATTTTCAGAAAACATAACCATTTTCCATACTACTAATGTTATTCAGAATTATGAATGTGTTTCAAATTATAAATGCCATTCTATAATGCGTTTTTAGTAATAATCTGACACTCTTTGTAAAAGAAGTATTTAATTGTGTATGAAACTCTATGGATGTAAAAGATCAATGTACTTTAAGACTGTTGAACCGCAACTTCTTGTATCTTATTACTTGTTGATTCAAATACTTGGGAAGTTATGGCATAAACAGCTGGACTGTGAAGTCATTTGGTTTTGGCTGGAAGTGAATTGGCTGATGTTTGTAATAGTATGGAGTTTGATTTGTTGAAAATTGTGGCAGTATCCATGAAATGAAGAAAATAAAATGAATGATAACGGATAGCAGTAGTGTTCAGATTAAAGTTTGGTTTCAGATGGAAGTAATCTTGTTGATGTTGGTAATAATATGGAGTTTGATCTCTTCAGTATTGTGGAAATAGATATGAGATGAAGAAAATGAAATGAATGATGATGAAACAGATAGCAGCAGTGTGCAAATTTCAAGAACATGCTCAATCATATTGCTAAACAAGACAAATTATTGTTTTCAGTGAGCCATGATTTTCAGTGAGCCAAAATTCTACGAGAAGCAGCAAAAAAGAGGTATTGAGGGTGTTTCCTCCTTGTTTATTTATTATCTGCAAATACCTAGCCATGTAAGCTACAAAAGTGCACTTACTTTGAACTGCTGTCACCAAGAATAATTACTTTCTTATGTAGTTCTGGTTTTTGGGTGGATGGAGATGGGAGAACAGAAGTAGTGTCTTGTTGTATAAGGCATGTCTTCATCGCCAAGCTATGTGGGGATATTTATTTATTTATTTATTTATTTTATCCATCTTTCAGCACTAACATGCAATCGATGTCATCAGAAGAGTTACAGCTATTTGTACATTATGTTTTACATACCAAAATATTACATAGTAAAAATATAGCAATGTTGTAAACTATTAGCTTACAACAGCCTCTACACCTAGATCCATACATAACAGTAAGCCATAATTTATCAGCATTAACATGCAATCAATGTTGTCAGAAGTATTATAGCTATTTGTACATTATGTTTCATATAACAAAAATATTACATGGAAAAAAAGGACAGTGTTGTACCCTATTAGCTTATAGCTAGCTGCCTCTACATCCATAACTATACATAATAGTAAGCCTTAGTTTATCAATAAATTAGATCATCTTTACAACTATTCTGAAATTCTTCTACACTGTAGAAAGTATTTTTCTTCAACCACACTTTGGTTTTAGTTTTGAAAATATCCATTGAAACCAATTGAGCCTGTACGGGTAAAGTGTTGAAAAATTTTATGCCTATGTATTCATAGCTAGATTGGGTTTTCTTAAGCCTGGTTGAGGGTATATCAATCATATTTGTTTGCCGAGTATTGTGTTGATGAACTGATTTCCTTATAGTGTAGTGGTTTAAGTTTTCTTTTATGTTTAATAGGCAACAATATATGTAAAGAGATGGGACTGTGAGAATTTTTAAGTCTCTAAAATAAGGTCTACATGAGGTCTTGTTGTCAGTGATTCCGTAAAAACGTCTAATTGCTTTCTTCTGCCAAGTGAAAATTTTTTTGGCTCCTGGAGAGTTACACCATAAAAGAATGCCATATTGTAGAAAGAAGGCATAGTATGACTGAAGCAATAAATCTTGTGTAACACATGTGTGTAGTTTGGCTAGTAGGTAGATAACTCATCATAGCTTTCGACATACATAATCTGTATGTGTGTCCCAAGTTAATTTTGAGTCAATGTGTATTCCTAGTAGTTTAACAGATGATAACTCCATGTTACTGTTTGATAAACTGAAGATTATCTTGACAGTCTTTTCATGGTTCATAGATAAGTCATTAGCTTTAAACCAGATATTAGATATTTTGAGACACTCTTCACTTTCCTCCTTCAATATGTTTATATCCTTTCCAGAATTAGCTAATGTTGTGTCATCACCATAGAGGATAGATTTACAGTGTAAGTTATTCGGAAAGTCATTTACAAACAATATAAATAGTAGAGGTTCAAGCACTGAGCCCCGAGGAACGCCTCGTTTTATACTTAAGATCTGTGACTGTTGGTCATTATGCTTTACTATTTGTTTTCTATTGCTGAGGTATGATTCAATTAGTGAGAGTTCCAAGTGTTTGATTCCATAGCAACACAGTTTATCTAATAATAATTTGTGGTTAACTGAGTCGAAAGCCTTACTCAAGTCAATTTGAATGGCTTCAGCAGATAATTCTAACTCAAATGCCCTTAGTACGAAAGAGATAAGGTTTTCAACTGCTTTGACTATTGATAAGTTTGACCTGAATCCATACTGAGAATCATTTAATATATTATTGTCTGACAGGTGTATGCATATTTGCTGCAGTATGCAATGTTCTACTATTTTTGAGAGAATAGGCATTACTGATCTTTTCATTGACATCATTCATACTTGATTTCTTATTTATTTGCAATAATAAATTTTCTTGTCTTGCATTATTCACACTGTCCTTTCGCATCTTGTGGTTCAAGAGAACTACACACTGCACTGTTGAACTTCACTTTTGGTTGCTTTCATAAACAGATTGAACTATCTAGCAAATATTTTATTCTGTTCACTTTTTTCTTCTTTTAGTTTTGTAATATCCATTTTTGGAGCACTTATTACATACTTTAAGCTAGTTATGCATGCATTCATCTTGGTAATACCATCCTTGCACTTATTAGACATTTTCCTTTTTGCATAAAGATTCACATTTTTATGGAGAGACACATGTCAGGCTTTTATCCTACCCACCATGTTTGAGATATCACAAGAGCTGTAATTACTTCAAACAGGACTCTATTTGACTAATACAACTTTCTATTAAATGTCGCTTCTCGAATACAAAAAGTTTGCTGTCACAAAAATTGTCTCTCCCTTAACCTATGCTCAGGTATTGTCTTGGACCTTTAACTTTTTTGAAGAACATCAAAGTTGGTCCTGTTGTGTGCAACCTCTCTTTTTAAAGAAAATCTAAACATTTTTTGCAAGAAAGAGATAGGATAGTTTAGTTTGTATAGCATGTTACCTGCTAGTGCCAATAGAGCAGCTGTAATGATAGTTTCAATTTAGACTGAACAATTATTCTTAAATAAAACAACAAAGAAATAATTAACTGCTATTATATGGGCATCTGAAACCAATTTGAATAAAATTAGTTTTCCATAAAAGAAAAGCATGATGGTAAGCAAATCATAAAGAAAGTACATTTCTTTAGAGGTTCCTAGTTAATTAAGCTGTAAAGACCATAGGTAATGAATTAATATAACTGGAAAATCTATGAAATAGTCTTTAAAAGCAATGAAATCATCCCAATAACTGCCTACAGTGAGTATAAAAAATATTCAGTGACAAAGTTATTCTAGCTTTGGAGCTTTTTTATGAGATGAATGTTTCTGTCAAAAACAATGTAGATTCTAGCTTTTTAATGCTATAATGTATATTTCCTACATGAAACACACAAATAAGTTAAATATGAAAGACAATGTGACAGTTTAAGAAGTGTTTTAAGGAGTTATCCCTTTTGACAAACAACAATTACTTGGGTACTTAACAAGAAGTATTCAGGCAAAAATGTTTTATCTGTTTAATAGTTTCTGTGGGCAAAACATTGTGCTAATGTAGATGAAATATATCTATGTACTTCTGGAAAGTGTTCTGGCACAAAGAAATTTGGTGCTGAAAGTTGTTTTGAGATAAGTTAATATGGTTTCTGTAGTCTTGCTGCAATTTACGTAACACTCCCACTCTCATGCATGAATTATCAAGACGAAATTGAAAACAATTTGCTAATGAAAATTTCATAGGTAAGGGCACACAATAACACACACTTCATGTTTTTCATCTACAGTTTTGATCATGACATCTGTTGGCATTTGGACCACTTGACTTGGCAGGCCACTGTGATCCACCATCGTGTTGTAATTCATTGGATATAGAATGACAGTATCTCTTTTTGAATGTCCTGACAACAGTGGGCTTTCATCTGTAGGTCATATGTTCTCATTCACTAATCTTCCAGAATATCCAGCCATTTACTACAGTAGCATTTAGCATGTGGCACAAAATTGTCATGTACCACCTAAGGTTTGTAGGGTCATTCCCGTACAGGGCAACCGGTCCATCAGGTCAGCTCCTCCCATGTGCTTATTATAAATTCCAATACAGTGGGGTCATTTGATGTTTGTAAACTTCTTTTCCTTTTGGCTAAACCATTTAGCAGCCCCTTCAGGTTCTCTTCCAACATATGATGATAGAAGAGCTACTAGTGAATTGTCAATCCATCTCGTGAGAGTAATGTCATCCATTTATGTTGCTACTGAACAACCACTGCATTGCTTTTTCTGTAATTCTTTCCCCAACTTCAGTTTTCTCTCTGCTCCATACAGTTTATATTTGGAAAAGGTTCCAACATATCACATGGTTAGCTGTTTCAGTTTTAGCACCAAGGGAATGCTACTGAAAAGATTGGCAGCATAACCTTGTGGTTCTTTCCAAGACTGTCATGACACAGATGAAGCCCAGCAGCTCCTGCAGCCTCACATTGAGAGGCACCATTTCATCCTTCTCCATCTTGAAACAGTTTGAAGCAATACACATAATCAGACACAGCTGTTTGAATGCACATTTTGTAGCCCCATTTCTTAGGTTTCTTAGGCAGATACTATTTGAACAATGATCTCCCTTTGAGTGGATTCACTATCTCATCAACACTGTGAAACTCCTCAGATTCAAAATCCTTGTGACAGTTGTGATTCATGACTTCCAAAATTGGCTGTAATCTGACAGCTTTTTCAGTATTGTCTTGAGAAGTTGTAGAAACGTCTTTGAAGTAAATGGTGCAGTTCTTCATATATCCTGTAAGATATAACATCAACAATCAAGTTCATGCATAAAGCAGTTTCCTCAGACCAATAGTGTCATTTCCTCATATACTGCAAATAAATAATTACTAGTGTTATACTGAAATATGTCACCAGTTGAGGAACATGGGTGGAGAAATATTCTTTTCCATTCTGATCTGCTGAACTGTTTCAGCTAGGAAGCTCTTTGGAAGTAACACTACAAAGATATGAAGGGGACTTTCTCCAGAAATGCATACTTTTGCTTTTCCAGTAAATAGTTGAACACTGATTGAGTTGCCTAATTCAATGAACCAAATCAGATTCCTTTTTACAGATTTTGTTGGTATTTCTGGTTCAGAAAGATCTCTTTGAATTTCAGTTTCAAATCAGTGTTATTTGTTGCACTTGTTTCAATGTTGTGAATATCATTATTTGTATTACTTGTTTCTGAAGACATGTAATAAGATCAGTGATGGGCGTCCACTTCAGATTATGTCACAGTCAGAGTGATCACTCCAACCCAAGACATCTTCAGACACAGACCACATATCAATGAACAATTTTCACAACACAACTTTGTGGTTAAACAGAGAACAAAGTGACAGAATTAAGCTTCCCATGTAGAAACTACAGTAGAAGCCTGATATACCATGGATTCAGATATAATGCAGTATGAAGTGTGTTACCTAAAACAAAATATCATATAAGAACGATTTTTTCCACTCTCACTATAGTTTCTAAACTTGAACAAATATTATTACAGTCTACATGGAGTCTTTCTGCACTATAATTTATTGCTGCAGCCTCCAAGCTCTCTAAATGATTACCAAAATAGATGGATGTAATTAAATTCAACCTTTAGTTTGTGTTATCAACATATCAGGACTGTTGCTGGACAGAAACTTATTATATATCTCATGGTTAACATGGTGACATATGAGGGGAGACCCAAAAATAACCGGAATTTTTTTCTAGAAAGCATATACTTTATCGTTTTGAAATACAACCTTAATTTCCTTCAAAGTACACTCCATTAGCATTAATACACTTGTCCAAACGTTCATTCCAGTGTTCGAAGCCCCTTTTAAATTTGTCCTCTTTGATATCTGCTAGAACTTTCATGACATTGCATTTTACGTCTTCCACATCCACAAAACGCTTCCCTCTAAGGTCTCTTTTCATCCTTGAGAACAGGAAGAAGTCCAAGGGTGCTAAATCTGGTGAATAGGGTGCGTGGGTCAAGGTAGTCATCTTCGTTGAGGCCAAAAACTGGTGAACACTGAGAGCTGTTTGTGTGGAAGCGTTGTCATGATGCAGGAACCACATGCCAGAATCCCACAAAGCCAGACGTTTTCGCGACAAACTTCTGCGAAGCCATTTCACAACCTCCAAATAGAATTGTTGGTTTACTGTCTGCTTTTCAGGGACAAATTCAGAGTGTACGATCCCTTTTATGTCAAAAAAAAAAAAAAAAACAGATCACCATCGTTTTCACATTTGATTTCACTTGTCGAGCTTTTTTTGGTCGAGATGAGCCAGGTGACTTCCATTGCGATGACTGTTGTTTACGTTCTGGATTGTACCCATGGCACCATGACTCATCACCTGTAATGATTTTGTTGAAAAAATGTGGATCATCTTTGAAAGTGTCCTTCATTTCGAGACAGGCTTGAACGCGGCGATCCCTTTGATCTCCAGTAAGAAGGCTCAGCACAAATTTTGTTGCCACTCTTCGCATCCCCAAATCAATGGTCAAGATGTGCTGAATTGAGCTCCAGGACAACCTGGAGAAGTTCTCGAGTTGCTCGATTGTCCGGCATCGATCTTCACTGATGAGATCACGGATTTTGTCAATGTTGTCTTCGCTTCAAGCAGTTGAAGGTCGACTAGAATGGAGATGATCTTAAACCACCATTTCTCCCTTTTTAAACCGAGAAAACTATTCTTACACTTGTGTTTTACTAAGAGCATGGTCTTTGTAGGCTGTCTGAATCATTGCAAACAGTTTCTGCTGCGTTCTTGCCAAGCAAGAAACAAAACTTCACTGCCGCATGCGCACATTGTTCGTAAGAACTAGCCATTTCCTTGTGTCATGTCTGCACTGTACGCACACTCAAAGAACTGCTAAAGAAACCACACTTCTCACTGTTGGGTGACACCGCGTGGCAGAATGACTCAGCAGAGCTCATACTACAACCCTCTGACAGTGCAACCTGCTACCACAAGTACAAGATGTGCAGCATTACGATTCTGGTTACTTTTGGGTCCCCCGTCATAGTCAACAAACTGACTATGCAACAATGCTAGCCAACAATCGAATTAAGCTCAACCATCATGTCAAACATAAATAATCAATCATAGCATAGATTTTTAAGTGCTTGTTACAATGTCACATAAACAGAAACTGTACTCTTTGAGTGATAATCTAAAACTTATTGATGGTGTAAAGAATGGTGAAACTAAAGCAAGTCTATCACTTGAGTATCACATACCTGAAGGAACAATCAGAAGAAATGGATGAAAGAAGAGAATCAACTTAGTAGTTTTGTAAACACATTTGAAAGTAATGCGGGAATACAGGGTGGTCCAAAAGTCCAGAAACACCCTTACAAAATTCAAATGGAGTAGCAAACAAGGAAACAGAGTCCCTGTACACGAGGAACGGGAAGGGGGAAACTTTATGGGCTATGTCACCAACATGGTGACCATCTTGAAAGCCGCCATCTTGGATTCAACTCCAAAATTTCAAATGGGAATGTGGTCATGTGACATATCAAACACATAGAGAATTTCACCAGTAAAACAATGCTGTTGTTATTTTAAACATTGCTTTATTCATTCTCGGGTTATAGCCCGTTACATGTGGCAGCGGTGGGACGCTGGGCAGCATGCATGTTATGTGCCAAAGAGACATTACGCTGATGCTACACAGTCCCGAGAGACCACCAACAGTCATAGGAATGTATCAATATGTTGTCCATTATGTTGGATTGTTAAGGCTTTGACCAACACATCTGGCTGAATTTGACCACACGCATCAACAATGCGCTGCTTTCGATGATGCAAATCCCATATTTTCACAGAATAAACCAGTGCTTTGCCATGACCCCAAAGATAAAAATCCAAGGGAGTCAAATCTGGTGAACGTGGTGGCCACTCAACAGCACCCCTGCGACAATCCACTTTTCAGGGAACGGCACATCCAGGTATGCTCGCACATTGTGGCAATAATGTAGTGGGGCTCCATCATGCTGGAAGAATTCCATCAATACAAAAAAGGTTCAACGAATTTGGTACCCCACAAACCACACCAGACCATCACTTTTTGTGTGTCAACCGTTTTGGAAGCATCAATCCAGTGCGGATTTGTGTCGGACCATTATCTGTGATTCTGCTTGATCACTTCACCATTGATAAAGAAATTGGCTTCATCACTGAACAGCACCTGATAGGGAAACATGGGTTTATCTGCAGCTGCTGTGTCACGCATTCTGCGAACTGTACCCGACGGTGTCGGTCATCCTCGTTCAGGTGTTGGAGCAGCTGAATTTTGTACGGGTGCCATTTGTGCTGCGATAAAATTCGCAGTATGGAGTTACGGCTAACCTCACATTCTTGTGACAGGCGATGAAGTATTCCCTCGCAGACTCTTGCTAAATGATGCCAACACGCTCACTGTTGTTGCTTCATTGTTGGCGGATTTTGGTCTTCCAGCCTTAGGTTTATCTGTGACTCTCCTGTTGCTCGGAATTTGGCTAAAAGCTTGGCAGCTGCGCTGTGAGTGATGGGCTGTCTGGTTGGCTGACGACTGTTGAAATCCTCAGCAATGACCCATGTGCTTCTTTCTCCTGATATCAAGATGATTTCAATGCATTCTTCATGTGTTAAGGACATTTTGTAACTTGTAAATAAGGAAACAGTGATTGAGTAAATGATACCTAACAGTTAAACGCATGTAACAGATCAGGCATGGGATAGTCATTTTGCACCGTTTCAGACACCATTTTATGACTTCACAGTATGTAATACTCACACTGCCGAGCATCCCACCGCTGCCACATGTAACTGGCTATAGCCCAAGAATGAATAAAGCTATGTTTAAAATAGCAATGGCATTGATTTTCTAGTGAAATTCTCTATCTGTTTGATATGTGACATGGCCACATTTCCATTTGAAATTTTGGAGTTGAATTCAAGATGGCGGCTTTCAAGATGGCCGCCATGTTGGTGGCATAGCCATAAAGTTTCCCCCCTCCCGTTCCTCGTGTGTAGGGACTCTGTTTCCTTGTTTGCTACTCCATTTGGATTTTATCAGGTGTCTCCGGACTTTTGGACCACCCTGTAGATACAAAAAGGGCAATTTAAGAAAAGACAATGTACTTGATGTATCCATGATAGGTGGTTCTTAATAAAGAGAAATGAAGATGTGCCACTTCTGGGACCAATTATCAAAGTTCAAGCTGAAAAATTTCACTTTGATTTACATGGCAACAGAGATATTATAGCTGCTGACAGATGGTTCTCAAGAGGGAAATGCTGCCAAAGACCACTGAAGGAGAATAAAGGCCTGTGAGAGTGTATCTGCTTCACAATTTACTGAAATTCTACATAAATTAATGGCAGAGGAAAATTTAAATGATCATCAAATTGTGATGAAACAGCTCTTTGTTATTGATTGCTTCCAGCCAGATTCCTTGATTTTTTTTTTTAAAGGGAAATAAGACAGGTTTGAAAATGTATAAAGACAGAATAATCCAACTCTTTGTCACAAATAAATCAAGCAGCCATTAACTGAAACCTCTTTGAATAGGTAGAAGTAAAAACCCAAGATGTCTGATGCATGTAAACTTGTCATCATTACAATTCACTAACAGGTATCTGAAGAATTCTTGGATGACATGTGACATTCTCAGGAAATGGTTTCAAGAAGAGTTTGTTTCATCAGTGAGAAAGCACCTATGGCCACTTAAGCTGAAAGAAGAAGCTCCACTAATCACTGATCACTGTACAACTCATCCAGCTGCTGACTTGTTGCAAACAGAACATGAAAAAGTAAAAACTTTATTTTGGCGATAAAACATGATGGCATTAATGTAGCCACTGGATCAGAGTATCATATTATCATTTAAGCCTCATTATTGCCATAAGCTGCTCAGTTCAATTGTAATTTCAGATGAAGAAATGGAAATGTTCTTGAAATCTGTAAATAATAAGAGTGTCACAACAGACCCATCACGTCAAAGCATTGGTCTGATTGCTATTAGGAATTGTTGGAACAAGTGTTACATTGAAAAAAAAACTGCAACAGATGAACTCCACAGTGACACAGATTTCAACAGCAGTGACATCCAGTCTGCATGTGATGCTGTACAGTGCATAACTGATCTTGAAGACTTGAACTGGTGGGTAGCCATCAAAAACAAAGAACCAAATGAGGATGATAAAACTAGAGAAGAAAGTATAGGTGATTTTCCCAGTACATGTGAAAACTGAGTAATATAAATAAAGTGATTATGTGGATGGAGCGACATATTGCACCACACCAAAATGAGTTGTTGCCCCAGATAAACATAATACAAGACACACTAAAGCAAATGTGTGAAATGACCTGACAAGGAAAACTAACTGACTTCTTTAAAGCAGTAGAATAATAATATACTTTAGCATGCAGTCAGCGTTGTAAGTTATCATACTTTATTTGACAGTGTACTACATATACAGTATTGAAACTTATCTTATTGTTTGGTTGATGTCTGAGTGATGTTTGTTTAATTACTGTACACTATTAGATAAGTTTCTGAAATGTTTTGCTTCTAATATTCTTTAAACTTAAATACAGTATAGTACAATATGTATAACATTCCATTGTGTGGATATGCTAACTTTCCACGTGTAATCTGCCATTACTCAGCTCATTCTTGATATACTGCAGGTTAGGCTAAAATGCAGTAGTAAATCATGTCCCCCTGACAACTGTGCTATATCGAGCTACTACTGTATCACACTGTCATCTTGCAGACATTCTTGAAACCATTATTAGTCTGCACTTTGATGGCAACTTCAGACTTTAGGGACAAGAGAAATGAGCTGAAAATTACATGTCCTCATTTGAGGGCATGGTACATGAAACTGCTAGCCACATCTATATTCAGGCTAACGTTCTGTAGGAAAATGAAATTGTTTTTGATATTTAGTGGTTTCACTCTTGAGGAAAGATTTTTATTCATTATATCACTCTGTATCATATTCTTTGTTATTCCTATAATGAAATGAAACACGATTTTTATGTCTGGCAGCTAATACTGGACCTTCTTGTTAGTTTCATTAATTGATTCAATTTTCCTTGTTAGTCTTTATGATCTGCAATTTTCTTTTGTACTTACTGCTACATTTATTGTTAGCATGTAATTCATTGGCTACTTCTAGAGCATTAATTTGAGGATCTTGTTGGTAAACTGTTGGACAAACTAACTGACTATGTGCATGGGACTGTGGTCTTCCTTCTTTTGGCTTGAATTAATTGCAGTATATTAGGAATGTAAGAAAGTAATTTGACTCTATTTCAATGGATATTGAATTTTTCATGCTGATTTTGTAGTTTAGCGTATGATCTCTTACATAGACACAGCTCTTGTCACTCTGCCAAAGAACTTGTAAGCATATTTGTTATGTGTCTAAATACAGTCATCTATCTAAAACAGAAAATTACATGTGACTGCCATTTGTTTGAAATACTATATGTTTTGAGATTTATGCAGTCATTTTTGCAATTAAATCTGACATCATCAAGACTTTCTACCTCACATATATGTTGATGTTAACTCACTGATTCATGCCCATACAATTTTCAGTGAAAAATGTCATCACTTCAGAACATATTTTGTAGCTTATCATATACTGTACACTCAATCCATGCTAACACATAACTTGTTTGGAGGTATATTTAATGGTAATAAAGCACACTCCTTGTTAAGCATATGAATATTTGCTGAATATCAAAGAACAATGATTAATTAAAGTGCTGTTTAATTTGATGCATTGTGTTTCATTGTTAAGGATTTTGCACTTTATATGGATCAAGCAGGTACAAAGATGAGAGCTAGTAGAAATCCTTGGGTGACACAAGAGATATTGAATTTAATTGATGAAAGGAGAAAATACAAGGTGCATTCAAGTTCTAAGGCCTCCGATTTTTTTTCTCCGGACTGGAAAGAGATAGAAACATGCGCATTGTTTTAAAATGAGGCCGTGTTCATTGTCAATACGTCCCAGAGATGGCAGCACCATTCAGCAGATGGAATTTTACCGCCAGCGGCGAGAATGAGAACTGTTTTAAACACTTAAAATAGCGACGTTTTCCTTACTTGAACAGCGTGCAATCATTCGTTTTCTGAATTTGCGTGGTGTGAAACCAATTGAAATTCATTGACAGTTGAAGGAGACATGTGGTGACAGAGTAATGGATGTGTCGAAAGTGCGTTCGTGGGTGCGACAGTTTAATGAAGGCAAAACGTCGTGTGACAACAAACCGAAACAACCTCGGGCTCGCATAAGCCGGTCTGACGACATGATCGAGAAAGTGGAGAGAATTGTTTTGGGGGATTGCCGAATGACTGATGAACAGATTGCCTCCAGAGTTGGCATTTCTGTGGGTTCTGCGCACACAATCCTGCATGACGACCTGAAAATGCGAAAAGTGTCATCCAGGTGGGTGCCACGAATGCTGACGGATGACCACATGGCTGCCCGTGTGGCATGTTGCCAAGCAATGTTGACGCGCAACGACAGCATGAATGGGACTTTCTTTTCGTCAGTTGTGACAATGGATGAGACATGGATGCCATTTTTCAATCCAGAAACAAAGCGCCAGTCAGCTCAATGGAAGCACACAGATTCACCGCCACCAAAAAAATTTCGGGTAACCACCAGTGCCGAAAAAATGATGGTGTCCATGTTCTGGGACAGCGAGGGCGTAATCCTTACCCATTGCATTCCAAAGGGCACCATGGTAACAGGTGCATCCTATGAAAATGTTTTGAAGAACAAATTCCTTCCTGCACTGCAACAAAAACGTCCGGGAAGGGCTGCGTGTGTGCTGTTTCACCAAGACAACGCACCCGCACATCGAGCTAAGGTTACGCAACAGTTTCTTCGTGATAACAACTTTGAAGTGATTCCTCATGCTCCCTACTCATCTGACCTGGCTCCTAGTGACTTTTGGCTTTTTCCAACAATGAAAGACACTCTCCGTGGCCGCACATTCACCAGCCGTGCTGCTATTGCCTCAGCAATTTTCCAGTGGTCAAAACAGACTCCTAAAGAAGCCTTCACCGCTGCCATGGAATCATGGCGTCAGCGTTGTGAAAAATGTGTACGTCTGCAGGGCAATTACGTCGAGAAGTAACGCCAGTTTCATCGATTTCGGGTAAGTAGTTAATTAGAAAAAAAATCGGAGGCCTTAGAACTTGAATGCATCTCGTATAAAAACACAGTAAATGAAGCAGGCTTAAAGGAATACAAAAGTCTCAAAAATGAGATCCACAGAAAGTGCAAAATGGCTAAGCAGGAATGGCTAGAGGACAGATGTAAGGATGTAGAAGCATATATTACTAGCGGTAAGATGGATGATGTCTACAGGAAAATTAAAGATACTCTTGGAGAAAAAAAGAGAACCACCTGTATGAATATCAAGAGCTCTGACAGAAAACCAGCCCTTAGTAAAGAAGGCAAATCAGAAAGGTGGAAGGACAATGTAGTTGAGGGCAATATTATAGAAATGGAAGAGGATGTAGATGAAAGACCTAAGTTGAAACAAGGCACCGGGAGTAGACAACATTCCATTGGAACTACTGACAGCCTTGGGAGAGCCAGTTCTGACAAAACTCTACCATCTGGTGAGCAAGATGTATTAGACAGGCGAAATTCCCTCAGACTTCAAGAAGAATATAATAATGGCAATCCCAAAAAAAGCAGGTGTTGACAGATGTGAAAATTACTGAAATATCAGTTTAATAAGTCACAGCTGCAAAATACTAACGTGAATTCTTTACAGACGAATGGAAAAACTGGTAGAAGCCGACCTCGGGAAAGATCAGTTTGGATTCCGTAGAAACGTTGGAACACGTGAGGCAATACTGACCCTATGACTTATCTTAGAAGAAAGATTAAGGAAAGGCAAACATACATTTCTAGCATTTGTAGACTTAGAGAAATCTTTTGACAATGTTGACTGGAATACTCTCTTTCAAATTCTGAAGGTGGCAGGGGTAAAATACAGGGATAGAAAGGCTATTTACAATTTGTACAGAAAGCAGATGGCAGTTATAAGAGTCAAGGGATATGAAAGGGAAGCAGTAGTTGGGAAGGGAGTGAGACAGGGTTGTAGCCTCTTCCCGATGCTATTCAATCTGTATATTGAGCAAGCAGTAAAGGAAACAAAAGAAAAGTTCGGAGTAGGTATTAAAATCCATGGAGAAGAAATAAAAACTTTGAGGTTTGCCGATGACAATGTAATTCTGCCAGAGACAGCAAAGGACTTGGATGAGCAGTTGAATGGAGTGGACAGTGTCTTGAAAGGAGGGTATAAGACGAACATGTATGGAAGGGAAACATGGATGATAAATAGTTTAGACAAGAAGAGAACAGAAGCTTTCGAAATGTGGTGCTACAGAAGAATGCTGAAGATTAGATGGGTAGATCACATAACTAATGAGGAGGTATTGAATAGAATTGGGGAGAAGAGGAGTTTGTGGCACAACTTGACCGTAAGAAGGGATCGGTTGGTAGGACATGTTCTGAGGCATCAAGGGATCACCAATTTAGTGCTGGAGGCCAGCATGGAGGGTAAAAATCGTAGAAGGAGACCAAGAGATGAATACACTAAGCAGATTCAGAAGGATGTAGGCTGCAGTAGGTACTGGGAGATGAAGAAGCTTGCACAGGATAGAGTAGCATGGAGAGCTGCATCAAACCAGTCTCAGGACTGAAGACCACAACAACATATACCGGTGTCACCTGTGCCATTTTGCAGTCATTTGGGTCTTTGGGCTTTTGTACCCCATAGTCCCTCCAATACTGAAATATCTAGGTGTCCTAATACTATTTCTGCAAGGTGCAAATGATGACTGTAAGTACTTACTCCAGAAAAGGGGTTCCAAGATGGTGGTATGAATATTATTGGTGGCACACAAGACCATTCCAGGGGGTATGCATATAAGAAAACAAAACATGTACTGATATAAATAAAATTTGCTCTTACATTCATGTATTTTAAAGTAAAATGATAGTGAGAAAACTGATGGATAAAAGCAGCACCTGCACAATGTTAAAGGAAATGGAATTACTGCAGAATGGTTGGTTTGGACTGTAGGCAGGACACAAAAAATATTGGATTTTACCCTCCCCACCCTTCCCATCTTTTTTGTCACTCCCTTGGCCAGGAATGATTCACCTTGTTTGGTCAATATTTTGATCGGGTCTTGTCAGTATTTATTTGTAAGTTGGCCTGCCACTTTGCAACTGCTGCCAATATGCTTATATGATGTACTAATGTGTAATGCTGCATTAATCATTATGTAGTTTATTGTTGTTACTGTTGCCTTGTTGCATTACATTAAATGGCATCATGGTATGAAGAAAGCTTGTATGTGGAACCAGAGTCAGTGTACAGGGTGTTTATAAACGAATATTGGGGTTTTAATGCTTTATAATATTTATTACATCACACTTACAGTTATATATGATATGTCAAATGAAAGAGCAACTCAAACAGTTTTACCAAGAACCTTATAAATGTTCAATGTGAGCACCATTTGTCACACGGCACACATCAAGTCTATAGCCAAGTTCTTTCCAAACCTTGATGAGTGTATCTTCAGTGATTGTAGCAACAGCTGCTTCAATCCAGTTTATTAACTGAATTTAAGAAGTAGCAGTTACCTAGAAATTTGAGTCCTACTACAACCAAAATGACAGTGTAGTACCTTAAATACTGTGCAAGTTTGTTTGGTAATATTGCTGGGGGTGGATGTCATGAACAAGCAATAGGGGCTACATACAGTACCACTATAGGGCTAATGTTATTGAAAATGAGAAAGAAGACATAGAACTTAATATTATTTTTCTATGAAATGTGGAAACTCAAAGGAGCAGAAAAAGTTGATGAATCTAAGAAAACATGAACTGTGAGTTTCTTAACAGAAATAATCGAAAGAAGGCAGGAGCAATTAATTATTTTGAAGGAGCTGTGGTGCAAGAAATTTAAAGAAACAACTGCAGACAAAGAAGAAGAAGAAGAAGAAGAAATGTTAGCAGGAGAAGAAGCAGTGATGAAAGAAAGGATCTAACCAAGATAAAATGAAAATAAAAAATATATAAACAAAGTGGAAATAAAATGAAAACAAAGAGAACTAAATGATGTGAAGTACAGAATAGGGACAGCAAAGAATGACTAAGATCAAAACAGGCAGGAAAAAAGATAGAACATGAGCAGAGCCATAAGAATGATAGAGACTAAACATGCCCAAACCATGACAACTGAGCATCCCATTAGTCAAGAGGAAATTGTTGAAATTAATTAAACTGTTTATGGATGTCCACCCTATTGCATGGACAAGGGACTTCAGTTGATGACGTATATGAAAAAAAGCCCCGACGCAGCTGTATCTTGAGAATGTCTTTATTATCTCACATGACTAGTTTTGGCACACAATACCGCCATCCTTAGGCACCACCATTGCCAAACGAGTATTAGATTTCCTTGGTGCATTTATTGTTGAGCCCTTATTACTAGTGCATGTGGGCTAGCTTTCCTCAGCAGTTTTTTTTCTCAAGTACACACTTCTGGGGAAAGTTAGCCCATGTGTACCAGTAACAGAGACTCCACAATAAATGTGCCAAGCAAAGCTAACACTGTTTTCACAGTGGTTGGTCTGAAGATGACAGTAATGTTACATCAAAACTAGTCATGTGAGACAATACAGACATTGTCAAGATATAGATAAAATTGTTTATATCCACTCATTAAATGCTTTACAAAAAGTGTGACACTGAATTATGGTACTTTCTCTCATATAATTAAACTTTATTGAGTATCATTATTCCCTAAATGTAGGCAGTTGGGTTAGCTCTTTATCATTCAAGGAAGTGCACATGTAAGACGGTACATTGTTTATTCATGAAAGTAAACAGGATTTAGGTCACATCCCCTAAGAAAATTTCACAGTAGTTTAGTAGAGCTTGCAGATGATGTAGCTGCTATTGCTGGTCACTTATTCTCCTCTATGGTAAGATGTGATCCTCCTATGATGGCTGTGTCAGGACAGTTGTTACCTCCAACATGGGGAGAAGGGGGGTGGGGGGGACACCTGAGAATACCAGGGACAGGGAAGAAGATGATGTTATAAGAAGCTCCTGAGAAATTAACAGCAAGCATGGGGGAGGGGTTAGGAGGGGAGGAGTGGGGGTGGGGGGCTGGGGTTTGAGCATCTACATCTGTATCTACATCTATATTCTGAAAATGACTCTGAGGTACATGGCAGAGGGTACATCCCATTGTACCAGTTATTAGGGTTTCTTCCTGTTCCATTCACGTGTGAAGTGTGGGAAGAATGATTGTTTGAATGCTTCTGTGCATGCAGTAATTATTCTAATCTTATCTTCATGATTGCTATGTATCTGATACATACGGGGTCATAATGTAATCCTAGAGTAATTGTTTGAAGCTCAACAACATCCTTTTTCCCACTCTCCTGTAGTTTATCTGCGGTTTCTAAATGTTTATAATTTGTACAGACTAATATTCAAATAATTAACACACTTTGAAATGTTAAGTATTTCAAATTTTGTGATTATAAAGCTCAATAAAATTAAATTCCAATGTTAGGTTAAAAACACAGAATTCCTTTAGATTCTACAAAGTTCATGAAATTCCATAAGATTTCCCTGATTTTTTCCACGTAAAATGTAATTCCCTGAGAATTCCTGGTTTTCTAGAAGAGCTGCTACCCTGTGTAGGCCTATATTACAATGGGGATTGCAAGGGGAAGGCACTATAAGTCATTCATGAAGCAGTTTGAATGTACAGAAAGAAATTCAAATCCACTGCAATGCTACAATGTCATCTACTTAAGCAGCATGGATGGCCAATGTTCTCATTCCATCTATTTTATTACTTGTCTAAATGTATACTGATAAAAACTATTTATATCCACTCATAAAATGCTTTACAAAAAGTATGACACTGAATAATGGTATACTTCATATTCAAACAATGGAAACTCCAGGGAGGAATATAGGAAAAGATAGATTGCCACTTACCACAAAGAAGACACACCAACTTGCAGATAGACATGATTAAAAGACACTCATATAGGTTATGGACACAACCTCTATCAGTAAAGTAAGACACACACACACACACACACACACACACACACACACACACACACACAAAAATACCTAATGCACACCTGACAACCAACTCCAGCATCTCGTGTGTGCTTCTCTCCCTGTGTGTGTGTGTGTGTGTGTGTGTGTGTGTGTGTGTGTGTGGGCGCGCGCGCATGCGCGTGTGAAGGCTGTCGCCAAAAGCTATATTTTATTTCTTGCATTCTTACACCATTACTACCATTTTCCCCTCTCCCAGATGAGAATCATTTGTTTTGTAAGATATTTGTGTCAAAAAGGAGAACAAATATTAAGTTTGATTGGATAGGCAAATTACAGTCACAGGATTGCTAATGTTCTGCATTTAAAGTCATTAGATATCCCACTGCTTAGAATTTGAAATGAAGAGCAGTAAACTTTTTAAGCTGATTGTACTAAAAAGAAGTAGCAATGCTAAACAACAGCTGTAGTAATAATGATGTCATGTACACATATACAGAATAGTGAGATGTTATAAAAATGCCAACTTACTCATAAAATCGATTTTCAATAGCAGCCATTCGTTGAAAGTATACATGCGCTGAGGAGTTTGCAATAGGAGCATACTGAATCTTATACTGTTTAGAGAGATCATCTAGTGATTCCACTGGTGTATCTAGACGTGACACTGTAAGAAATGCAGCCAGGTTTGCAGTGTATGAAGCAATGATGATAAAACCAAACAGCCACCATGTAGCTGCTACGAGTCTTCCTGAAAGGTTTTTTGGAGCCTCTCCTCCTCCCTATAAAACATAAGTATCATGAACAACTTACTCCACATTTCTATATGCAAAGAAAATGAAAATTTTGTTCAGTAAACAGTTGTGAAGTGTATTGAAAACTATCAGCTATTAAAAAGTGCTTTATTTTTGTTATTCCATGAATCCCATCATAAAGGAGAGAACATGGAATAAATCAAGATATATATTAATTAAATTAAGCAATTGTTAGGAAATGTGGTAAAAAATAACTAAGATTTGAGTGCTATGGCGATCTGGCCTTAAAAATGTTAAGTGTATCACAAAAAATTGATAGAAATCCACTGCTTTGAAAAAAGGTTGTTACATCAACATTAAGTCAAATAGCTGATGTTTGACTCCTAGTCCTAGCATTATATCTAGACTTCTACTCCTTGCATTTTATCTAGATGATCATTCAGATATGCGTCATGGAAATATCTATCTGTTCAAATAAATCACAGAATTCCCAGCCTTCTTCCAGTGTTGTTTTATTTGAACAGATAACTAGTCACGAGTTTACAGCCATCCAAAACTCCATAAGAGGAAGATAAAAATAAAGTATTACAAATTTCTGAAACATAAATGTGAATGCATTATGTGGAAGCAGAAAAACAAGGAGCTTATAATGCACTGACATAGAAGATACATACTCATTAACTGAACTGATTAACAAAGTATGTGACAGTGAATAGTGTACAGCATCAAGATTTGTACCCAATGTATTGAATCATAATATTTTTTCATTCTTTTCTTTTCTTATATACAGGGTGATCCATTGGTAGTGACCGGGCCAAATATCTCATGAAATAAGCATCAAATGAAAAAACTTCAAAGAAGGAAACTCGTCTAGCTTGAAGGGGGAAACCAGATGCCAGATGCCGCTATGGTTGGCCCGCTAGATGGCACTGCCATAGGTCAAACGGATATCAACTCCGTTTTTTAATTAGGATCCCCCATTTTTTATTACATATTTGTGTAGTACGTAAAGAAATATGAATGTTTTAGTTGGACCACTTTTTTTGATTTGTGATAGATGGCGCTGTAATAGTCACAAACGTATAAGCACGTGATATCACGTAACATTTCACCAGTGCGGACGGTATTTGCTTCATGATAAATTACCCACGTTAAAATGGACTATTTACCAATTGCAGAAAAGGTTGATATTGTGTTGATATATGGCTCCTGTGATCAAAATGCCCAACAGGCATGTGCTATGAATGCTGCTCGGTATCCTGGATGACATCATCCAAGTGTCTGGACCATTCGCTGGATAGTTACGTCATTTAAGGAAACAGGAAGTGTTCAGCCACATGTGAAATGTCAACCAGAACCTGCAGCAAATGATGATGCCCAAGTAGGTATTTTAGCTGCTGTCACAGCTAATCCACACATCAGTAGCAGACAAATTGTGTGAGAATTGGGAATCTCAAAAACGACGGTGTTGAGAATGCTACATCAACATCGACAGCATCCGTACCATATTTCTGTGCAACAGGAATTGCATGGCAACAACTTTGTATGTCATGTACAGTTCTGCCACTGGGCACAAGAGAAATTACAGGACGATGACAGATTTTTTACACGCGTTCTTGTAAGTGACGAAGTGTCATTCGCCAACAGCGTAACGTAAACTGGCATAATATGCACTGTTGGGCAATGGAAAATCCATGATGGCTGCGACAAGTGGAACATCAGCGACCTTGTTGAGTTAATGTATAGTGTGGAATTATGGGAGGAAGGATAATTGGCCCCCATTTTATTGATGGAAATCTAAATAGTGCAATGTATGCTGATTTACTACGTAATGTTCTATCGATGTTACTACAAGACGTTTGACTGCATGACAGAATGACGATGTACTTCCAACATGATGGATGTCCAGCACATAGCTCACGTGCAGTTGAAGCGGTATTGAATAGCATATTTCATGACAGGTGGATTGGTCGTCGAAGCACCATACCATGCCTGCACGTTCACGGATCTGACATCCCTGGATTTCTTTCTGTAGGGAAAGTTGAAGGATATTTGCTATCATGAGCCACCGACAACATCTGACAACATACGTCAGTGCATTGTCAATGCATGTGTGAACATTACTGAAGGCAAACTACTCGCTGTTAAGAGGAATGTCGTTACATGTATTGCCAAATGCATTGAGGTTGATGGACATCATTTTGAGCATTTATTGCATTAATGTGGTATTTACAGATAATCAAGCTCTAACAGCATGCATTCTCAGAAACGATAAGTTCACAAAGGTACGTGTATCACATTGCAACAATTGAAATAAAATGTTTGAACATACCTAAGTTCTGTATTTTAATTTAAAA
The DNA here is from genome assembly GCF_023864345.2 of Schistocerca serialis cubense. NCBI lineage: Eukaryota > Metazoa > Arthropoda > Insecta > Orthoptera > Acrididae > Schistocerca > Schistocerca serialis. The sequence continues at coordinate 677,463,662 of NC_064638.1, read as the reverse complement.
AACCTACCTGCTACCAACTGTTCGTCTAAAATTGTGAGTCATACGTTTGTGACTATTACAGTGCCATCTATCACAAAGCGAAAAAAGTGGTCCAACTAAAACATTCATATTTCTTTACGTACCACATGAATATGTAATAAAAATGGGGATTCCTATTTAAAAAAAACGCAGTTGATATCCGTTTGACCTATGGCAGCACCATCTATCGGGAGCACCATCTGGTTTTACCCTTAAAGCTAGACAAGTTTCATTCTTTGTAGTTTTTTCATTTGACACTTATTTCATGAGATATTTGGCCCGGTTGTGATCAATGGACCACCCTGTATATGAGCTATATGTAAACTGAATGAGTTATTGACACTGCCCAAAGTAAATTAATGAGTTATTTTGTGAAAAGAATAATGTTTTGATACATCATTAAATATCTGTATGAAACAAAGTAAGAAAAATGCTCTTCAATTTATTAATTATGTAGATACAGTAGAAGAAGCCCTAAAAGAGAAAGAAAGTCAATTTCTAGCAAAAATGGATTCAGGTTTAAAGGAAGCAGAGGAAAGGTTATGAGGCAGTATTGCTAAAACTACAAATCCATGCTTTTAGAGAAGTTAGATACTTTCACTGGTTATGCACAATAGGTGGCTAGCCCATTGAAGGAAAATAGCAAAGGTTGCAGAATGCAGTAACACTTACCGGCAGCTGTACCTGTCAAGCAAGCACAATTTCCATGCGCTACACCAAAAGTGAACATAAACATGGCTGTAACTGACAGCGCAGTGTGTTTGTCAACATTACTTGCAGATGATGGCTTAATTAAGCATCAACACTTTCTGATATTTACCTCTGAAGAAGGGAGTGCTTGCTAGTAGATGCTTAGGAAGGATTGGTTTGTGGGAGAAGACTGAGAGGAAGAAGGAGATACAAGGTGATGGACAACATAAAGGGAAGAGGAAATTATGAAGACCTGAAGAGGATGGCAGAAGACCGTAGAGCCTGGAGAACTACCATGTGAAAACCTGCCTTTAGGCAGAACACTGATGATGATGATGACCTCTGAAGGGAAAAGAACCAACCCCGTGGCGTTTATCAGAGCATTTCGAAATCTTTTATATTATACATGGACCGAAGCCCAGAAAATTAGATTTGTTGTTGGATACACACAGAGTAACATTCAACTATGGGCTACAGACATGGCGGAATGTTGTCACTACTATGAACAGTTTGAGAGAGCCTTTCTGGATACATATTGCTCTGAGGCCGTACATGAGAGGCTCAGACATGAGGTAATCAAAGCAGCTCCATTCAGTAGCAAACATGGAAGCTAAGTGGCTATTTTGAAAAATATTTGAATAAAAGTAGATACTGGATTAAACTGGTATCTCAAGTAGACATCTTGAAAATTTTAAAGAGCCATCTACCTGCCCACATTAGGGAAAAACTCACTATAATTCTGGAACAAGACAACGAATCCTTTCTGTCTGTACTGGACTCAATAGACTTTATACACAAAGAGACCAGTACAACCCAAGCCTGTTAATATGCATATAGTGGTACAGAGATTTATAGACCAACAAGTGAACAACAAATTCGTAGTACAGCACGGATGGCAACCTTACCCCACACAGACCTATGGTAACAGTAATGGTAGTCACAATGGCAATGGAGACAGCCATAAATCCAAGGGCAGATATAAAAGAACTGGGCAAAAATTTAACAAAAACAACTACAATGGGCAAGTGGAGTATGGACAGCCTGTACAATACATACAGACACAAGCTACTGGCAATAATCAGCCAATCACTTGACAAAGACAAAACAGTACCAGACAGCCGAATAATCCACAGACAGTAGAATTCAGCCAGTAAAGTAATGCATATATGCCAAGTAACATGCAAAGACATAGAGAACTTCAATTGAGAGCCTCACAGTGTACTAAATGGCGTAATCAAACACGAACAGTCCATATAGTGGAAGTTACGCCTAACCCAGAGACCGATGCCACTGCGATGCCAGAATACTTGAACTGTTCATGGTAGGCCCCCATTCTGTGACCTAGGAGGAGAGTGGGGGCATGAGCTGAAAATGTTTACATATTGAAAAGAGGGTTGTATACCCTCTAAGTTGTATATGTATATAATAATTTTAGATTTAGACTGCTGGAAAGTAACATTCCAGAATTTATGTTGGTAGTTGTAAAGGATTTTTTTTGTGTTTTTTCTTATATGTCAAATGTGTAAATGATAAGATGAGTGGTTGTAACAAGGAAGAATTTTATTTTTATGTGTCTAGAGATGATGATACTCTAAACACAATGCTCCGCCTTGCGCGTAGCTCAGTTGAAAACAAATAAATGAATTAGTGAAATGTGTGGTAGCATGCAGTGCAATACACAACTCACCACAATGCAAGTGGCATCAGAGCGACGCACCCGCATGTGTGTTGGGGAGCAAGTTAGTAACGAACCACATGCACATGCATGCCAGAAGATACAGCTGGCTGGAGCACCCAAAACAAATTTGATGAGCTACAGTCCACACTAGCATTTGTAAAGCCTATTGAATATACAGGGACATCGAAAATTAAAAGAGAGTCTATCCTATCTACACAATACACACACACAGAGATAAGCTAACAGATTTTATACACAGGAAAGGGACACTACAAGACTTAAGCTATGCTACTATATACATTATATCTATATATAACAATATTTACAAATTTAAGTATTGAAAGTGCATGCACTAATTATACTTGATGGATGAGAAAGGTCTCACGGGAGGTAAACAAACGAATACAGTATAAGTGGCAAACTGAATAAGAGGTCATACTGCACCTCTCATACACCTTATTTTTCAGATTTATAAGGTAAGTAGAGATGCAACATGACATTAAATTAGTTTTGTGATAGCACAAATGCACTCTGAAGTGAATGAATACATGGTTGAATATATGAAAAAGGTATCAGTAGCCATCAAGCCACTATAAACTTACCTATGAAGATTTAGTTTTAAGTTAGTATTAAGTTTTTTCTTCCAGGGTACAATGCATCAACATATACTCAAGTGAAGAAAGATGAATGCTTGTAAGGTGTTAGTTACCATATAAACATAAGAAAGGACCACATCACAAGTGAATATAGTTGTAAGTTTACGATATGTATGAATATGATAGTGTAAAGGTATGTGAAGGAGAAAACAGTTGCAGTACATTGCATATCATGATGCTCAACTAAGGTTGAGTACTACCAAATAACCAAGGGGTTGAAAACTAACTACTGTGAGTGTTGACTACCCATGAAAGCATCAAACACCTGCATTACATTGAAATTTTTATGCACGTTTGTTACTTATGTGAACATTGTTTTACACTCATTATATGTAACATATTATATTGATGGTATAACTCTGTAAACCTCAGGATATGAAATGGTTATCCTTTATAAAATGAACACAATTGTATCAAATACTTATTCAGTGTTTAAAAATGCAGCTGCGTTTTTAAACACTGAATAAGTATTTGATACAATTGGTATCATCAGATTTGAATTGTGTTTATAAACAACAAACTATTTTGTTTTTGGGATCACAGTTAAGTCTGTTAACAAGACATAACTGAGCACATAAGTGCCTTTTCAAGGAATTTCGACAATCCTGCAGTATGTAGATCCTTCCTGGAGAATGCTATAGAGGTGAGGCCATGTGAAGTTCACTGAGCGACACGTAGTATCTATTGTAGCAACTATTGTTTACTTCTTTGATTCTTTTGATTTGATAATTATGCTCTGACAAGAGGTCATTGAAATTGAAATGAAATGTATGTCAATTTATGCTATAAATGAAAACAGAATCTATTAGTGTATGAATTTTATATGAAGCATGTATAACAAAACGAGAGTAAAATATGTACCCCTACAATTGGAAGCGAATAATGTAATGAAAATGAAATCTAACAAAATGTACTGAAACAAAATGACAAGTAATGACCCTGTATATAAAAAGGGGAGAGAATATGTTACAGACTGTAATGTATATGAGCGACGATAATGCCATGTCAGCAAATGAAAAGCACAAGTGTATTTTGTAATTGTATTTTATTATGTTATGTGTAGAGTATGAGGAAAGGACACTACAGAAACTTTATGTAATGCAACTGCATGAAAGATGCTCAAAAATCAAGCGCAAAAACATATGAAACACAGCTGCAAAGTGCTAAGTGTATGTATGTTAAAACAACACATAGGTGTGTATGTGGTAAACAAAAAACAGCAATATTTCGCATAGAATGAATTTTCTGTGCTTGTCAACGTCATAAAAGCAGCAAGGAATCTACCTTGTCGACGGATGTCAGATGTACGGCTGGTCTCTCACTAAATAAGTGAGAGTAACAAGATGAAATAAATTCCTCGGGCCACTGATATGGAAACGAGTTGTCACCGCATTGAAGGTTTCAGAAAGGATCATGCCACTGAACACGAGCTTCACAGATTTTTGCAGTGAAAGCTACTGTTAATGAATGACATGGACACTCGCATGGGATATGAGGGTGCGAACTGTGGCAATAACAGACATTGGGCTGTGTGTCCATGCTTTACACTGTGCAGATGTTGACTGTCAACAATGGGACTATGCAGTTACAGCATGCACTTTGTTAGGAGAGAAAACTTATATATGCATGTGTTAAAAGAAGCTGACATGCCCATATCAATTGGTAAGCATTCAGAATAACGCCAGTGGCCAAAAATAAAGGCTATGCCCCTATGGCCAGGATTATCAAACCTCAAGAAGGGAAACAAGCTCAGACACTGGGCACCTCCGTATGGCCTCAGTGCACAGTGGGGGGGCAATTGTATTGAATTATATTATTTTTTCGTTCTTTTCTTTTCTTATATGTATTAAATATCTGTATGAAACAAAGTAAGAAATACCCTCTTCAATTTATTAACTCATGTATCTTCACAGTTTTGTTTTGAGAAGTGGCAGTGTATGGACATATGCTTGGATCCATCACACCAGCATTGTTAAAAATGTGTATTTCAATTGCTCGTTAAAAATGTTATAAAAAGTTATTAGAAAAGCAATATTTATTCACACAGTTAAGAAGTCAACTCCTATCTGTTCATCATTTCACTCGCCACCGAGATCTTGCATCAAGAGGTTCGGTGCAAACAAGACGAATTTACGTGATATCTGGAGGAGCATTCCTGCATCAGCATTGTCACAATCAAGACTAACCGCAATGGAATTCATGTGAAGCAGAACATAAATCAAATTGTGTTTATTGACCTTGAATATAACGATATTAAAGGTCTGTTGATATTGGTGTCAGTTATAGTTCACTCAGGATTGTGCACAAATTCATAAATTACCTTCAAATTTCTTTCAAGTTTTCTTTCCAATCAATTTTTCCAGTTATTCAAGCAATTATTAATGAATTTCCATTCCCATATCCCTATTCACCAATATACATTGTTTAAGTATAACATACATTTTTTTGTCAATTCATTTAATGACTGTATGTCCTCTGTGTTGTTGCCTTACTTGTTTTTCTGCTGCTCCAAAATGGGTTCATGTTCAAGTCTCACAAATTCTGAGACACCTTATTTTCCTCTGTAAGATCTGTGATGATGTAAAGTCAAAACCAGTTATCTGTTCAAATAAAATAAAATGTGAACAATAGTGTATTTTCTAAGATTTATTTTCATATGTCTTCCAATGATCAGAGTGACTGCCTTTCAAGTTATCTGTTTACTGCAAGAATAGTCATATTTGTATTGAATATTACTACTTGTTATGCAGTTAACAAGAATCTGCCATTCTTGATTCTACATTATTTGATGATTTGTAGAGCAAATGGTGAATAAGGCATGCATCCAATTTTCTTTTGCATTTATGGTTATTGTTTTATGACTGTTGATGTTGAGAAAATTGTTAGCGGAACATGGTTGCAAGGACGAAAATTTAGCTTCATTTAATTTATTCAATGAAGAAAATAAGAATATGTGACACACTTAATAAAACCATAAACAAATGCATTTAAAGAGTAATAACAGATCAAGAACTCTTTATTACTGAAGATGGATACAAGGCAATGAAATCTTTAGGAGCCACATATAGAACTGCTATTCTTTCACTTTGCCTCAGTTTTATATAACATTAGTCTACAACTTCAGACATTTACAATCCTTGTGACAATTTCTCAAATTCTTGTCTGCACAACAATTTTACAAAAATGTCACCTAATGGTTTTCCATAGCAATGTTCTGGAGATCAGTTTTCCTTTTCAAACATGTCTCCAGCAAACTCATACTAAACATCTAAGTGTTTTAGTCTTTTACATCCCCATTTACAAAGAGAAGCAATACAAGACTGACTTAAGTTTTTCATTTTTCAAAATTGTTAGGTGATAGAACAACTTCTCAAAGCATGAAGATTCTACAACACAAGAGATAAGGATTCTATTTCTGTAAAAGAAAACACTGCAGTACTATGATTTTGAGTACCTCAACTTACAGTGACACCAGCAGATTGACAGCATAATCTAATGTTGATTTTCTATGTGAGATTTTCACCCAGTTAGCATAGGTTATTACAGTTTCATTGTTGTTCTCATTTCTATAATGCATCTCATAATCTACTGTTCCTTTTATATAATGCATTATTCTCTTTAAGCCTTTCCAATGGTATACCTTTGGATCACTTTGATAGTAACTAAAATAATTAAGAGCATACCTTGTCCCAAGAGAATAACAGAAGAAGCAAGGACAAGAAGAAGAGGCAGTTTCTAATATATGGAGACAGTCATGGTTGCAGAACAGTGCAAAACATTGTGAGTATCCAAAATGACTTTACAGCTGTTGCTCACATTCAATATCAACCACCTCTATCTGCTGAGGCGAGGCCATATATGCAAGATAGTGAATCATTCTTGTGCTTTTGTCATGGAAGGTATAAATGACATAGCTAAAAATTAAGCAAATGATGCTATCAGATACATGAAAGTGACACTCGGTAAGTTAATTGGCACTAAAGTGATTGTTGTTAACATTCCACATGAACATGATGTAATGGAACAATCTATTGCAACATGGATGTGTGTAAAGCAAGGCTTAAAGCATTATGTAATAAATTTCACAGTGTGTCTTCGTTAAGTCAATAAGCCACAAAGAGATCTGCCACACAACTCATTGCATGCACATGAATAAGATAGGTAAAAAGATTGTCAGGAAATCATATGAAATTTTTCACAAACTGGTGCAAATAAGTGCACTGCCATGGAATGGCACAACCGACCCAAACAGGAGTTATCCCACAAACAGCCACTGCTGGCGACCAGGGAAACTTGTAAAGCCTGCTGGATGGCCTGGTAGCCCTAAATCAATTTTTGTAGTCCTAAAAACAATGAATCTGGTAGAGTGACTTGTCAAGCCAGTATTCAGCAAACCAATTTTATATTTGAATTATTCAGAAAAACTTTCAAAGTCTTAGAAATAAGCACAATGAGTTGAGTATCAATGGAGGAATTGATAACTCTGACATTTTAGTTATTAGTGAACACTGGTACACAGATGAGTTAATTATTGTGTGTCAGCCAACCTCCAAAATCTCTTGCTCTGCCTTCAACAGACTGTGGCCTACACCAGCATGATACAAGACAAAAATTCAGATACCATGTAAATAGTCACAGAACAGCTTTACATGAAAGAAATACACTTCATGCTGGGCTAAAGCATGAAGTGCCCTACCAAAAGGTCTCACAGCCAATTCTACTAGAAAATAAAAATAGGCTACAAATAACTTTAATTGAAATTCCATTTTATTCTCTACACGAATTCTTTATCTTCCTGAAAAGTCCTTTGTAACTATGTCAGGTGCATAGTTTTAAGTAATTCACAAGTGATCCAAAGATAATGAAGATATATGTAACACTGTTATTTGTGTATTAAAAAAATTTAAAATATATTAGCAAGTAATATTTATTGTTACAGATCTTTAGTTTGTAATTTGTAAACTGATGTATTCAGAAGAATGACATCCTGAAATTGTGTTATTTCTAGGGATTGTATTGGATTTTTCAATGCTGAATAAAAAACTATTGTTATTATTAAATCAGGTAATGTTGAGTTGCATAAAACAAATATCCTATTAATTCACTGTAAGGCACCCTCTTAATGTGAGTGAATAAATGCTGGAAATTGGCCATCTGGACTATGGGGACTGGGTAAACACAGTTCTTGGAGCCCACATAAGGACTAGTAACATTAGAAATTGCCACTGAAGATGTTTCATAAATAAAAGAAGCAAAACATGTACGTCAAAAAAAGGTCTTCAATTTAGTTGCAAAGATGGAACATAATTCAATGAATTCTGAAACAACTAAGGAATGATGGAAAACAGAAAAAAATGAGGATATATTTTAAGATGCTACAAAAAAGATGATAGAATATATCAGCAATATATACATTTGGCTGTAGGTGTGTTTCCATATATTTTATTGTTTCTTATATTCTTGTACCCTCTTTTTATATGACCAGTATGTTTTACATGCATACTTACTGTTTTTAATACTCACATTTAATAAGTTTGTACAATTTACTGTGCCATATGCTAAATAAATAAATATCTGCCATAGTGGCTTACCTTTTTATGGAGGACATCAAGGATAAAGCACTTAAATCAGTAGCTCTGACATATATTTATGTTGAAGATATGTAGGCAAAACCTTTAGGGTTTGGCGGCATGAGGTCACAATGCAGCATATATTCTAATGAAACGTAGCCTATGTGCATCCTGTTAGAACTTCAAGTTTAACACATATACTTTGGAACGACACAACAACACATATAAGTCACAGAGTAAGTTGACAAGTAAGACATGTGTACACGTTAGCATTTGAATGAGCACTGAGTCCCAGTCTAGTGGCCGCTGCTCGGCTGGCCGCTTAGGTGGCGCAGCTGCTGCATGGCTGGCAGACAGCGCCGCATGTAGAGGACGCGCGTAATTGCGCGGCGGCACTTTGAATGATTGGCGAGTCACAACACATCCTAGTAGTTTTTTCATTGGAAGTGGAGAAAAAATAGAAAGTATCCTTTTCTGAAAGCAGCAGTTCATTTAAATAAAAAAAAAAAAAAATAAAAAATAAAAAAAAAAAAAAACACTGTGTCTATTGAAATCCATCATATGCTGATTTGCTTTATGAGTTACCAGCTGTCATGATTTAGCTCAACACAACAATGCATAATGGACATAAATTCTTTGATCTTGAGGTATACCAGATTCTGAGAGCCTAACATCAAAATTTAGTCACAATTTTGTTTTTTGGAACGAATATCCCAAGAAGCAGATCCACTGTGCATTTAACCTGTACTGTACTTATTAAATACAGTAAACAGCCAGAAGGTGCAGACTACTCCTTAATTATAATTTTCCTGTCTCATAGGAGTGGTATGTTCAAAATCAACAGACATTTCAAGGAACACAAAATAAAATTTGTTTTCTGCTCTCCAGCATGAATACAAATGTTGCTGGATTCTTTAAAAGATGATACTGGTCTAAGAATCCCAAAAGTGTGTTAAGATCTCTTGTCTGTGTGAGAGAACACATTAGTTAAGGACAAATGCAATGAATACAGGCATAACATTGGACTAAGTCCGCCAGAAACATCTGCTGCTCCTGACCACTGTCTTGATATTAGACACAACATGAGTATGGATAGTTCAAGATACTATCTATCACCCACTTCAATGTCCCAAGGATGCTTCCATATAGAAACAGTTAAAATATTTATAGACAATGACTTAATCAACAGAGATATAGGACATCGCTTCAGTAGTGATATGGGAACCAGTTTTGATGATACTAAGATATCAGGGGTAAATGAATCTAATGAAAATGCACTAATAGAAGCTCAAAGCTATGATGGCCAGATAGGTGATAAAACAGCCTTCCCAAGCACATATACCACATGTGGTTTGTGCCCAGTTATCAATTGAAAACATAAAGTCTGAAAATGAGTCCATGATCATATTTTTGGCACTTTATTTTACAGGTACGTCTTGATCACACAAACTTTTGCACTTCACTATTACCGGTTTTGGCTACTGCCATCTTCAGATCATTAAATATTCTGATGTAGTATCAACATGAAACTAAACATGCAGGTAGATAGTAAGTGCACTTACTATGTACCTATATGTTTAGTTTCATGTTGATACTACTTCAGAATATTTTATGATCTGAAGATGGCAGTAGCCAAAGCCGGTAATAGTGAAGTGTAAAAGTTTGTGTGATCAAGATGGATCTGTAAGTGTTTGCATCCAGGCTAAATATGTTGTACAATACTCAATCTATTAATTATAATGTGAAAAATATTAAAATTGAAACTGATTTTTTCATTGTTACAATCCATAAGATGTGTTTCTGGGAGGGGGTCGAGTGTGAACGTTATCTGTGATGATGTTACAATGCCTCCCCATTGATGAGCATCTGCATTGGTTTAGCAAGCCACCAGATAAATTGGCTAACCACAACAGCACCTTATAGTTAAAGCAGTACCTGCATATGCTGAGCAGTTACCTCATATAAATCTTGAGCATTTACTAGAAACACCAAATACATATTTAAACACACTACAAATATAACAGTTGGTTACTGTTTCCAACAATATACTGTTTGGGCTTGTTCCAGAAAGTCAATGTAATAGCATACATTGATGAGCCAAGACATTAGGACCAACTGCTTAATTGCTTGGTCATCCATCTTTTGAATGAAATACATCACTCCTTCTGCATATCAGGGATCTGACAGTTTGTTGGTAGGTTTGTGGAGGTATGTGGCATTTGGTGTCCCTGCCCAGGTCATATAATTTGCATAAATAATGGGCTACTGATCGGTGTGTGCAGTGATGGTGCCCATTAGTGACCCAGATGGGTTCCATAGGATTTACATCAGGCAAATTTTGTCACTGAGACATCAACATGAGTTCACTATAATACTCTTCAACTCTTCTGGTTCCAGGAAATGGAAAATTATACTGCTGGGAGATGACACTGCCATTGGGGATGACATGAGGCATGAAGGGATGCAGGTAGCTTGCAGCTATCAGCATTACTACCACAGGTCCCACAAAATTGCAGGAGAATGTCTCCCACAGCATAATACTGTTTCCATCAGCTTATGCCCATCGCGCACTATACATTTTGAGCTGCAATTCACCTTGATGATGGCATTTGTGGAGATGACCATTGACCTAGTGTAGCAAAAATGTGATTCACCCAAAGAGATGACACATTTCCACTGATCAATGGTCAAATCTCAATGATCCCATGTCCACTGTAATTGCAATTGATGAAGTCTTTGGGTCAACATGTGAACAAGTAGGGGCAGTCTGCTGCAGAGTTCCATGTTCAACAACAATATACATGTGCTCCAAAACACTTATGTGTGCACCAGCATTGTGCTCTTTCAGCATAGATGTATCAGATTATCATCTATCCTACTTTACAGAACAGACAAGCCTCTGAACTGCACTTTCTGTGACGAACCATGGACAGCTAACCATTTAGCACCTAGCGGTAGTTTCACTGTCCTACCTCTTTCTGTAGATACTCATGACAGTAGAACATGAACTTTCAACCAGCTTCACTCTTTTTGAAATACTCGTTCATAGGTTCTGCATAGTAATAATGTGTCCTTTGTTAAAGTCACTTATCTCAATGGATTTCACCATTTGTAGCTCATATCTTTGCTAGGGAGATTCCCTATCTGTGTCTATTACATTGACATACTTTTGCTGCCATATCACATGCCCGCAATTCCACCAGGTGGCATCCAACATCACAATAGGCAGCAGTCATAATGTTTTTGCTTACCAGCACATATTTTTTGGATTTTCCATAAAAAGAAAAAATGAAACATATTTTCACCATAAAGTGTCAAAAGAGGATGTAAAAACTGGGTGAAAAGGGAAAGGTGGGGAATAGCATCAGTTTATATTTGATTACTAAGTGTCATAAAATTCTGCCAGTCTGATTCACAATAATTGATGATTGACAAATTATTATTGTAACAATGCCTATTTAAATTTTGTGAGTGTCACTGCTATGGCATTACCCTTGTTATTCATCCAAATTACATATTAAACAGGAACAAAGGAATCAAATCTATCAATAATAAAATGATAGCAGTATTATTTACATATTTTAGAAAGAGAAATTCAGTGTGAAAACTGTACCATAAAGGTTTTTACAAATTCACTAAAAATTTAATTTAACGAACAAATGATTACAAACTATACTTTTAGGTGCCCCTCCCTATCCATGAACAATAGAAAACAAATTCTTGGGCACACTTTTCCTTCAGCAACAACATAAAGATATCTGTATCAGAAATAGGGTCATTCATAAACATTCCAGAATATCTGATTCAACCGATCCAAACTTTTATACGTGTTTATCAAGACTACTGGGAGTTCAATCCCCTGATAGTACATTCTGATTACTAGTCAGCATACTTGTAAATTTAGAGTTTTATCATGCAAATACTCCTTTTAGTACAAAAAACACTAAAGTTAATGTAATAATGAAATGATTAAATGGTTCAGTCACCTCAAATGTATGACATTAACATACTAGAATTTTAAAATGCATTACAAACATGTCAGATGTAGTATAATCACGTATTAGAATTTTAAAATTTTATTCACATATCAGCTAAAATATTTGTTCAGGAAGTTCCATTCAGACTCAGTCTGTTACTGTAACTGCATTAGAACAAGAAAAAGCTCTATGTGACAAATAATGAAATATTTCACTGATTTTATTCACAACAGACAGTATGAAGTGTAGCATGTTATATCTATAAAAGTCACACATTACATGAATGGTAATGTATGGCTACATGCTTCATAAGGGGTAATTATGGATTAAATTTGGAATCTTAACATTATAATTATTGAAAGTCATAATATAAATACACAAATACATGTTAAAGATATTACCTGTGGTGTTAAAGATGTCATGCAAAACCAAAGGCATTCTTTTAAATCAAATTCTCGTTTCTCTTCATCGTCTTTATATTTTTCACGATTATTCTGATAACTGTAGGGACTCCAGCGATCAAAGACCCACATTAAGAAACTGCAACACCATCAGTTGAAAACTATGTAATGGAGTCTAGAATTGCAAGGTACAATATGAAGAAAAAAAGAGGTACCAAATTACCCAACATTCGCAAAACATATATGAACATAATAGTACAGTTAGATAGATAAAAGGCAAGGACAATGAACAACAAAATGTTGGAGCTTGTTGAGTCTTCCATAGAAAGAAAGGTCATCAGGCAAAATGAAAGAGCAAAAAGTATATCAAAATAGAAAATGAGGAACTGAAAGACACAAATCATTTTAAACAACAATTGCCATTTATCTGAAAGCCCTTTTCTAGTGAGCCACCAGATAAATTGGCTCACCACAGCATCATTCTTATATTGCAGCAGTGTCTGAAGATGCTGAGCAGTTGCCTCGTAGAAATCTCCTATATTTCCTTCAAACACTTGAAAACCATTTACGCAGATAGTATATTGGGAAAACCTCGAACAGTATATTTGTCAAAGAGAGTCAAGAGGGGAGACAGGGCACATTTAGGTCTACATCTGTGTTGGATCGCATTGGCGTTCTCTTTATTTTTGATAAAAATTTGCTGTTAATTTACAATGACCTATTTGCATAAATCACAGTGCTCATTAAGGAAGCAATTAGTCACTCCCTTTCTTGTTCCATCTGTTAATGGAGAGACAGACAGAGAGAGAGACAGATGGACAGAGAGAGAGAGAAAGAGAGAGAGCGAGAGAGAGAGTGAGAGAGAGAGAAAGAGAGAGAGAGAGGGAGTACAGACTTTATTCCTCTGCATGTGTTCTAATGTTTTTTGTTAATTCCTTATGTAAAATTATTTTAACATAGTATCACAAGTTAGGTAATGTACAAACATAGTTTTTCTTTACAGTTACAAAAATTTTAACATGATGGAAAAATGTAGGCTTTGTCATAGATTTGTGAGTACTGGGCTATGGTGTAAAATTTGTACAAAGTATTCTAATTGGGGGGAATGCAATGAGAAAGACAGTTGGTATTCAGGTGAGAGCCTCTCCTGGAAGTGTAGGACATGTAGCAAAAGTAAGTTAATGGAGGAGCAGAAGTGTAAGATCTGTATCCTCCAGGTGCAGTTATTAAACACAAGGGACAGACTAGATAGGATGAGGGGTTGGGGTTGGTTTGTTTGGGAGAAGAGACCAAACAGCGAGGTCATTAGTCTCATCTGATTAGGAAAGGATAGGGAAGGAAGTCAGCCATGCCCTTTCGAAGGAACCATCACACCATTTGCCTGGAGCGATTTAGGGAAATCCCGGAAAAGCTAAATATGGATAGCTGCACGCAGGGTTGAACTGCCATCCTCCCGAATTCGAGTCCAGTGTGCTAACCACTGTGCCACCTTGCTTGGTACAGGATGAGGAGGGAGAAGGGCACTGGGAACTGGAACTGGCAGTTGGTAGGAAGGCTGCTAGGAGGAGGATATATTCACACAACTGCAAATTGTGTGTCACCAATAGATATGATCAATTGTTAGAGTTTAGTGTAGAGGACTGTCTTGTAGCTGTAGGTGTAGGAAACATGCAGAAGACTTCAACAGTTAAAACACCAAAGTCAGTTTTAAGTTCAATAAAAAGAAAAAGATTCTGGAATTAGGTAGTTCTCATGGCCAGTGGTTAGGCCAACAGTTTGTAGTGGGACAAACTGTGCAAATGAACCTTATACCAAATGTCTCACATCTCAGTATATTATACTCATGTGTATTGCCAGAGACTATATGGTGGAACACAATGTTAATGACACCTGTAAAGCTTTGTGTCACTAATCAAGTAAAAGAGTATTATTTCATAAGTAATTTCTGGAAACAAATTGCAAACAAATAGCAGTGATTCTTCTTGCAAGAAAATGGTAATGTGCTATTGTGACATCTAACAGTTATTTTGTAGGAATATTTTGTGAAATAAAAGTGAAATAGACTCTCTATATTTTATATTACATACCACTGAGAATGGATCACATCTTGTAGTTAGTGAAAAGTTGTGTGATTGGAAGAAACTCTAACACTGGAATTGTGTTACCTGTACTTAGACACATTGTATGTAGTATTATTTTGAGTTCATATTTGTTTAGGTCATCTGTAAAGGAAGAAACACTGGAGAGGTAAAATTTTTAATTGTATAGAACTTGCTATTCATGTAGAAGACTAACGAGGAAAACTAGTGGGATCAGGGAGGTCACAAACCTGTATTTTATGTATTTTAATACGTATAGTGTGAACAAGTTTGTTGAGATATTGTTTGTGACACAACCCATAATGTAATAATGTATATATTGAAGTGGAAAGTTGCAAACACACATTGATCTAATAGAAACTGTAAATATAACAACGAAAATAATCAATTTTTGACAGTATAATGTAGCTGGATAGATAGAAAATCTACTCACCAAGCAGTGGCAGGAGAACACACATATAAAAAAAGTTTTACTTATGCAAGTTTTGGAGCCACTAGCTCCTTCTTCCAGCAGAAGGGTTGAAGGGAAAGGAAGAGGGATGAAGTGAAAGGAACTGAAGGGGTTTAGGAAAAGGGGCAGAGTTTAGAAAACTCACCCAGAAGTGCGCATCAGGGGAGACTTACCGGATGATAAGGAAATAATGATTGTTGGAGACTGTACTAGACCTGGATCTGACATAATATATCTATAATACGAAATCCTAGATAATCTTTATTTTGTGTTAATTTGGTAATTTATTCCACATAAAACCACAGCAATAGAAACTAATATAATTAACTTTTTAATTACAAGCTTATAAAATGTATTGTAAATAGATATAATATATTTGTATTTTGCCAAAATATGTTCACTTCATAAAAAAAACCTGCTTAATGAGGGCATCAAGCAATATGTCTACAATTCATGAAAACATTATCCACAAAAGCCAATTTGTGATTAAGAAAAAAAATCAATGTTTTATATTTTGTATTATTGGATCAGATACAAAAGATTATTTTGCACAGTAAATTACAAAATTTACTATTATAACCACTGTGCACCACTTTAGCAATTTATTTCATGTAAAACTACTGCAGCACGAACTTTTGTAACTAACATTCTCAGTTGCCAATCATGTATATGGCAATTTTGATAATTACTGTTTTGTTTTCCCTATGTTAGCAGTCACATAAGCCAACAGTACACTAGACTTCACAATGCTGGTGATTTGGCACTCACTCACCAACATTTCCTGCAGCTTCTAACATACAGTCAGCTAATCAAGCATGAATGCTGATACTTTAAATATAATGAGTGACAAACTTTCAAACAGGTATTTGTCACCATCAGTACTTTTAGTAGACTAGAATACTCATCATGTTTTGGTAGTCATCCATATGGAATCCTGGATGTAAATCTGTCTTCACAGCCTGAGTAATCATAATTTATGGAATCTGGGTTTTCTAAAAATTAACACCATTTTACATCTTCTTTGAATTTATTGTAAATTTCCTCCACTCTATCTTAAGCATTAACAAAACTCACAACAACTCCTAAAACCTCTCTCTTCCTATCTCTTCAACTCATATTTGTATGTGTGTGTGTGTGTGTGTGTGTGTGTGTTTCAACTCATATTTGTATGTATATGTGTGTGTGTGTGTGTGTGTGTGTGTGTGTGTGTGTGTGTGTGTACTCACAACAACTCCTAAAACCTCTCTCTTCCTATCTCATTGACTCATGTTTGTGTATGTGCTTTGAAGAGGTAGGAAGAGAGAGGCTGCCTTCCACAACTAGTTGATTTCACAAGCTGATACGGTTTCCCACCTGCATATGCATTCAACCGTTTCTTGCCGATGACATGTATGCTACCCTCCAAAACCAACTGAATTCACAGGCTGATACTGTTCATGTGCAGCATGCATGTTGTGCAGGGCAGGTATTGAAAAAAAAAAGAAAAAACAGTTTTTTGCTCTATCTCCTCTCGTATTGGAGCTAGGAGGTTATCAACCCCACGGTATTGATAGTCCTGAGGCCAGACAGATTGTGCCTCACATTTCCTTGATGTTGTCATCTGCCCTAAAGCAAATGGGTGTCCCAGCCACAGTATTTACTGGGAACCCACCCACAAGGACTGATATCTGCAGGCTACCAGCTGTCACCATCTGTTGTAGAAACATTCTATTCTGAGAACCTTGGTGCAGCAAGTGGAAGCTGTTTTAGATGCATAAAAGCTGCTGAAGATACTGAGTCAATTATGGAAAGTATTCAAGGAAAATGGCTACAACAACTGCCAAATTATACTATCTTTCTGAAAAGACATAAGCAGAAAAACCCTGAGGAGCACTTGAAGAAGCTTGCATTTTTTCCATTCTGTGGCTTAGTAACAGGGAAGGTAAGCTCGATCCTAATGGGTATAAACTTGATTCAGCCTTAAGGGTTCTAGGGTTCTAGAAAAATATTGACAACTCATGAGTACTATGAAACACAATATAAGCCTCAGAACACCAAGAGTATATAGAATACTGTGTGTTTATGTGAACCATTTTATGGAAGATAGACTGTGCATACTAATGAACAGCGATGTGTAGAACCTAAGAGATGTTTCCACTCTCAGTCCCCTGAGAAATCAGTGGCAGCAGAGCATGATCTAGAAAATGGACATTGTATTGCATTCAATGAGACACATTATTATATGGACCGTTATTGTCTGAGATAGTATAATAGAAGAAATTACTGAGATAAGAATTTGTCACAACACCCGCAGTAAAGGCAATGGCTATGCATGACTTAGGACCCAGCCATCGGAAGGTTAAAGTGGGCATGCAATGGAAATGTTAGCTTATATGTCACTGGAGTAAGCACTAGTGATGGCAAAGAAGGGAGCACAGCTACATAAAGATGATAGCAGCATCCAAAAGACAGTCACAACTTGACAATAGCCAAGAAGCACTCGGCCAAAAGCTTGTGGATTTTAAACTACTCCAGGCAGCTGGAAGCTTGAGAAGATTTTATTAGAGATTTTCATATTTTCTTGCTTGCTACGTGCAAACTCCTACTCCTGCAGAAAAAAAATGAACAGGATGTTTTTGCAGGATATTAAATATAGTTAAATTGTATACTGGGATATGTTTCCACCGAAAGACACGGTTTTCAGGTTATTCAAGAAAAACACATTGGAAGGTCATTTTTGTACATTTTTCTTGAATAATTTAAAAACCTTGGCCTTTAGCAAAGAATGTATCCAATACAAAATTTAACTACATTAAATTTCCTACAAAAAGGTCCTGTTCATAATGTCCACAGGAAAAATGGTTTTTGCATAGCAAGTGCAAGAAAATCTAGTGTCTAGTATTTGAAGGTGTTGCAGTTTGCATAAAACCCACAGGTGGCAGCAGCTGAATCATCTTGTATAACCAATAGTTTCACAATAAACTAAGAAATGGCAGATTCCTGTTAATGATAACTTTGTCAGGATGTGTGCATGTAAACAGTGGAAAGTGCCAAAACATGGCTACCAGTAGTAGTAATACATGGGGTGTTGATGCTAGGAAAATGCATTTGAGGGTTGATTTGTATAAATCTGAGGATGATGTTGGTAAGTATGACTCAAATAAAGATCTTAAATATCTTCCTGTATGCAAATGCGCTCCAAAAATTGTTGCTAAGTGGGTATATCTATGTTAAATTAGTATAGGAAGTAAACAATGATAAGTTATGACCTTTAACACAATTGCCATGAATTTATGTGACAAGGTGATGCTAAACGTCAAGGGTCATTCTTAAAATTGTTTATATGCTGTAGTAAGGTACTTGCTAAAATTAATTTTACGTTGTGCCGAATTAATTTTTGAGGGTTTCATACTTTATTGTTGCAAAAATTGTTAATGGAATTCTTAGTATCAACAAATGAAACAATTGGGATCTTTCAGATTTGTGTTTTTGAGAGGTTTCACAAAAAAACTTCTTAAATTTGGTAAGTCAATGCTAACTCAAATTAAATGCACTGAGTTTGCAAATAAACTATGTTAAGTACCCACTGAAGAATTTACCATTTTAAACGTTGTAAGCATATTAAAAACCAATGATTTATCTAAATAAAACAATCACATTGGACATAATAGAAATATCTTATTAGAGATTTTATTGAAAATTTACTGCACAATTTCTCAAAAGAATGAACTTGTTTCATAGCACTGTTTACATTGGAGGTCTTCATTTCTTGTGCTCTTCGAAAGTTGCTTTCCATTAGAATGTTTAAACCAGGGCACTAGCACTAACCAGCATCCTTGACAGCTGACTAGTGGGGTAAGGATATCACATAGAACAAAGCAGGAATTATATCAAAGCTAGTGAATTTTAACAATCCAGATGGTAAGCTGTCCTGGAAAGCCCAGGTTCAGGATCTTGTTCAAAGACTGAATGCTGTTACATGTACCATTAGAACAGTATCTGCAATAAGCAGAATCCGCTCCACTCTGAACACTGATATGAAAAAACTATATCTGGTAACAGCCACTGATAATAATTAATAGCCTGCAAGTAGAGACATACAGGCTCAGTTTCTATTGCTGCCCAATTACAGTAATGTCAGCTATGGATAACAGCTTCTGTATAAAGATTAACATTTTGACTATGGGAGAGTAATTTTTTGATACAAAATGGGAAGGCAAATTTCAACATCTAAGTCTTTTCATTATAGACATTATCAAAAGTTGTTTACTCAACACTTTTATATCTTTTATGTAACATGATCCTACAAGTAAGAATAGGTACAAGTGCGCCGTGGATTTGTTCTATGAGGTTCGTACTGATTCCAGGCACATGGACAAAATATTTATTTGCATATGAGGTCCACATTAAGGAAAATTATAAGTAGAGATAGCAGAAGGGTGACTGCACTACAAACCTTGTTTTCTTGTTGTAGCAAATATTTCATGTGAATTTGCACATATAGGATTACTATATTTTTCAGGAACTAATGATTTATTGTTTTTTTTTGTATAGTTAAAAATGAGTGGTATACTCATACAAAAACTGGATCAGAGATGAGGAAGACCAGAAGGGAATTGGAACCAGGATGCAGAATAAAAGGTTTTTACAAAAATTAAGAAGATCTCTGATGAATCACTCTGTAAAGGAAAGTACATTTCTTATACTCATTCATGCTTACACAGATGCTTGCATCAATTTCAGTTTCCTTGATGGTACAGAAAATAGACAGGTTTTTCCATTTAAAATCTCATCTTTCTGTTTGTCCAATGTAATGGAATGCTAGGTTCATTGGTGACCAGATAAACTTGTGCCACTAGGAAAGGGAGTGTTTGGGGTGAGGATTGCAAAGACAATGACAAATCAGCATCTCTCCGTATCAGCTGAAGCAATTTCTGCCAAACTTAGTACATGTATGATTGAAGAAAGTACTGGGACAGTAATACACCCATACAATCACTATGGCTGCCAGTTGGAATGAAATGAGGAGTCATAAAAGCATAACTCAAGAAAGCCTGGAGCAGTTTCAACCAAATTTGGTGTACACTCTGTGGCGAAGCAAGCTGGGATAATTTTAATTCCCCTATTGTTTTGCCATCTGACTCCTTAAATCATGTTTTCATGTTTAACTAATTACCATCAACTTATGTGAATATAATCTGCATTTTCATAAAAGAGAAAGATTGGCCCTCAGTTTTAAAGAGTTTAACACCAGATCTGATTTTGTGCTTAGTTTTATGTGTATAATTGATTTTCTAATTCATTTCAACTATGCCTTGTTACTACCGTATCTTTTGCTATAGGGTGAAATCAGTAATTGTTTCATAATTTAAATTCTATTGCTGACAGATAAAAAAATATAAATTCTGTACTAATTACGAACATTTGGAGGAACAAATACTAGTAATCTTAAACTATCTATTTGGCTCAATTTGAAAACATGTTAGCAAAGCCAGCCCTTAATTAATTTTAAAGTAATTAACAGTTTTGTCAAAAGTATTGTTTGCATAATGATGTAAATTTAAGCATTTAAACAAATAATTCAGCTTAACTCTTGTGGTAGAAGAAACTGTTAAAAAGATGGAATCTTGTGATGTATTCAGTTAATTTCATGAATCAAGTTTTAATTGTAATTTCTGTAAATTAAACTTCCCCAGTTTTTGGCCATGAGATAGTTTATGGTTAGTTTCAGAGGAGTAACCTGTGCAGGTTAGAACAATAACAATGCTTCAAATTAACTGTGGAATAAGTGTTAAACAATTAGGCTGTGTAAAAACAGTGACAGTGTCTATTCCATACATACCTGATTATTCTTTAAGATCTGTGAAACTTGTGGTTAGGCTTTACTGCTCATAGATGTTCAACAGGAAACTATTGTAGAAGTATGTGGATGTTCACCTGCAAACTATTAATGAGGCTTATGGAAAGTTAAACAGTAGTGCACTGGCCAGATAAATGTGTAAATGGTGAGGCGGCAGGGGGGGGTTGTGAAAAGTGAAAGTAAAAGACAGTGAAATGCAATTCCCTGTTCTGCGTTAACTGTTTTAAATAGTTTGGGTCTCTTATTCACCAGAATCTGTCGGATCACCTTGATTGGGCTGTTTGTACCATGGGTCCTCAAACAAAAAACCTAGTGGTCCGCACAACAAAATTTGGTTATCCAGCATTTTGAGAGGTGGTCACATTAATATGATTGGACAGCACATTTATCTCTTAAGGAAATATGTTGAAAATAACACTTTTTTTTTTCAAAACAACAGTTCAGTCCATGGAATCAACATGAGAAATAAGACTAACCTTCACAAAGATTTGAATTCATTTACTTTGGTCTTGAAAGGTGTCCATTATACAAAAATGCATAGTATCAATAACTTGTCAACACTTGTAAATAGATTATCTTAGTTCAGTTTAAGTGGAGCCTATAGGATTTATTGGTGGCCAACTTCTTCTACTTTACTGACAAATTTCTTAGTAGAACCAACTGATATGTGTATATTATTAATAATATTATGGACTGTTGAGGGGATATGCTACTACAGAGCCCAATTGTCCACAGTATTTTTGGGTAAGTTGTCTTCAAGGAGAAAGTACCATGTCTTCTCATGGATTATGCTGTTACATTATTCAGCTACTGTATTTTGTTCTGGAGTGAGAGGTACTGTTCTCTGATACTGGCTCTTCCTTCATTCATAACATTCATTAGCATCTTAGTTACAAACTGCTTTCAGAGCACAAGATATGAATCCTGTTTTCGGTTTGGTATTCATGACCCTTCATCAATTTTTCAGTTATTTTTGGTACCTGGTTATTATTTATTTGTGTATCATTGGTTAGAATTAGAAAGTATCCTTCTCTTCTAATTGGCATCATATGCATTGGTTGACACAGATCTAAATGACCTAATTCAAGGATTCTCTTAGCTTGAGATGTAGACAATTGTAAAGGAAGTCTAGTCCACTTAACTTCCAACTGTGTTTCACTGTAGTTTATTAACAGATTTCATATTCATAACACCTCTGACAACAGTGTTATGTAGTTTCCATTGTGTCAGAGTATAGATGTGCCAGCCTCTTATGCCATATATTATTGTCACTTGAAAATGACTCTGACATTGCTTCAATGGCCAAATCAATCATCAGTTCAATCTGTTCATTCCATTAATAACATATTAAATTGGCAGCCATATTCTCCACTGTGTCATGAATGTATAAAAAAACAACTGGACATTTTTTGGGTGAATTTAACACATGAGAATTGTGTGACATACATTCATATGCTCTAAAGCCTGTTTCCTAACCTGTTATAATAGCTTGCCTGAATCTGGTGCCACATAGAATGTTCCTTTTGACAGTGGTTTATGGTTGGACTGAGGTCTTCTCCAACAGTTCTGCACTAAACACTTGTGTTTATTACAGTTTAACATTTTCCCATTTGGGAATGTAATGTATTATTCTCATGATCCCTCCTTTTAGCCTGAAGTGCCACATTATCAGATGTGATTTACATCAAATGGCATCATTTACTTCTTTAGTAAGTTCTTCTTAGTTAAATAACATGTGAGAAAGTAATGCATTCATGGTTTACTTCAAAACTTTAATCATTCAAAGTGCTGGATGTAGAAATAATCTTTGCTACACTCCCTTCAATAGAAAAGCAGTTTTGTAGAAGGGTTTTCAGTGAGCCTTTTCTTCTTGATAATACAGAGTCTTTGTAGACAGCATGTATTATGCTTCTTTGGTGATGTTTGTTATTCTTGACATGCACATAGAGCAATAAATGAATGAAATTATCTTCGCTGATGTGGTACATATCTTTGTTTCATCAACATATCTTCCAACACATCCTCATAATTGTTTGTGTACATGTACATCTTCACAATGAACTGCCATGTGCTATAATTCTCTCTTCCCAAAAGTTTCTATCTCTAATGACCTTATTCCTGATAGGATATGAAACTCTAACCTTCCTACTTTCATTTACATTTGTTGATTGTTTGCAAGAGTTTTGAGGTAAGCCATCATATCTTAAGTCTGTATTAGAACTATAAAGTTTCAATGATAAACACATTTTCTGTTCAAGCAATCCACGCCACTTTAATTAATAAGAGTATTAAGACTTAGTCACTGATATTGTGAGATCACATCCTGTGTGTGTGGTCTTCAGGCTTTTACATTATTATAAATTTCTTTGCTAAAGAGTATTGTACTCATACACAAGAGATAAACGGAATAAGGTTTCACCATTTAAACAGATTAGCATTGTATGCAGTAGGATAGAGGCTCCAGTCTCCATCCAGCCATCCTGATTTAGGTATTCACTGTTTTCCTAAATTACTTCAGGAAAATATGGGAAAGTTCCTGCTATAAGCCCATGGCTGACTATCTGTCAGATCCTTGTCAAATTATAGCTGCAAGTATGTCCTTAAACTGTAATATCAAAACATGTTCAAAATTCTTGTAAAAGTGACCCACAGATGAATGAAACTACTACTACTACTAATACTAATAGTATTAGAGCTATGATGGCCTTTGTGTCAATTAACTGAGAGCATGAGCATTCTTATGACACTACTTACCTTGGTCACATTGAAATCGGTGACATTTGTGACGAGCACCAGCTGTATATGCACTACCTACCTCCAAAGTTCAGACTGGTGGTGTTGGTGAGAACTATCTGAATGGTCTGAGTGGCAAATAAAGCATCCTTGTGTCTGTTATTTTATTCCAGAAGATGTTAAACAAAAGGAAGCTGCTGCAACAATCCTGCCCACTAGGTCATCTAGAAATGTAACAGATGTTTCATACACCCACAGGAAAAAATTAGTTGGTGACAGATCAGGTGATGATGATGGCCATGCAACTGGCTCACCCCAACCAGTCCAGTGGCCAGGAAAGGCTGCTTGCAGATGTGCCCTCACTTGCCTGCTGAAATGCACAGCAGTTCTGTCGTGCTGAAATGCAGTGATGAATAGGCATGGGAACATCATTCAACATGTCTGGTAGAACCTCTCAAAGGAATATGAGTTATGTACAATGATCATGTCAGTCCAGGAGAATATATAGACCAATTAAACAGTCACCAATGATGCCAGCCCACAATCAAGGGTAAATTTGTGTTATAAGGCATGGGTACTTGTAACATGTGGGGTCACATCGACCCACATATGCAGGTTATGAACATTCAGTCACAACCTTGAGTGAGAATGCAGCCTCATCGGTGAAGAGGACACTCACTGTGAAGCTTCAGTCTGCAGCAGATTCCTTCAGAAGCCACTGTGCAAATCCCATGGACTTGTTATAATCCCCCAGTTTCAATGCCTGGAAACATTGTGAATGGCAATAGATGCAGTCCTTAATCATGTGCAGTGCACCAGATGGAGTTTTGGGAGATATCAATGGTGTGGCATACACCTCATGCACTTGGTGGTGGCATCCACTGCACCCTTCTGAGAATGTATCTTCTGCCACAAGTGTCTGTGCTGTTTGTTGGGAACCAGCATCTGGCTTGTGCAGATGGAACAAGCTGGTTTTGCATAGTCAGCAACGCAGGATGGTGAATAATGTGTGGTGCAGCATCTTCCTATTTTGACATTTCACACAATACAATCATATGGCTTCTAGTCCATTGCAGTTGGCTGTGCCATACCTCAAATGCATCTCAGACATTTCATGGTGTGTGTAGCTAGCCATGTTGCTCCCAAGGCTTCCATGGCATGAATGGTGATGATCTCCATGCACTCAGTCCATGTTTGTGTAGCAATGTCCTCATGTGATTGTAGGTCTCTTTTGTGGTGTTTGTGATCCCCAGTTACTATTAAATTACTGCTCCTTGTTGTATGCATGATGTGTCACATCAGTTTGTAAATGGTTTTCTGAATCACCCTATATTTTTGTTTCTCAAAAGTGCCTCTTTTTCTTATTCATTGTACAGGGTGTGACTGCATATATTTGTCAAACTATAAGACATAAATTATGAAACTTGGGACACGTATTAATGGAACATGTTTAGATTACATTTGTTCAACAAGTCCTCCACCAGCGACATGAAAAATATCACATCAGCACTCGAATTCCTCCAATACACAGGTAAGCTTGTCCATCATCAATGGTGCTATGGCAATATGTATCCAGTTCTTCTGCTTTCTGTGGTAGTGTTGGAGCATACACAATATCCATCATGAAACCCCACAGGAGGAAGTAACAAGATGTCAAATCCAGTGACTGTAGAGGCCAGCTGAGAAGTGCTAAGTTGCCAGTGTTTGAGGACCACTTCAACGTCATGGTAGAGTTTCATTCAGATATTCACACACTTTGCAACTCAGTGAGGGGGTGCCACATATTGTTAAAAATGAAGTTGTTCTCATTCATGTTAACAATGTTTCCATCAAAGAAGAATGGGCTGTAAACAGTTTAGTGGTATTATTACACAAAACACATTAACTTTAGGTGAATCTTGTATAATGTTCAATGTATGAATTCTACAGACTCAAAATTCAAATGTTGTACTTGTTCACTTTCCCACTAAGGTGAAAAGTCACTTCATCACTGAACATAATGCATTGTGCATATCAGCTATCTTTGTCAATAGCAATCTGAAGCTCATTAGTAAATGCCACATATTTGTGATTATGATAATAATGCAGAAGCTGTAAAAGCTCTAACTTGTACAGCTTTCTACCAACTGACATCTCATAGTACACCAGACAGTCATCGTAGGCAATTATGACTCCTGGTTGCCTCAAGGAATTGATTGGAAAGAGATTTGAATTCATCAGAAACATGAGTGCAGCCAGGACTCTCTCCTTTACATACACATCTTTTGTCTACAAACTGATGATACTGCCTGCAAATGTTCCATTGATTCAGAGGATCAGTTTGGTACCTCAACCTGAAATATCTTTGTACTGTAATCATAGAATTACACTTCACAAACTCAAAAACACAAAATGATTTCTGCTGTGGAATAGATATTTTTCAATAATTGATAGTAACCAAACAAATAGAAGAAAACTGACATCTAGCATCAAGGAATATAAACCAGACAATGTGTTTGTTCCTCCAATAACTTACATGTGATGCAGCAATTGATAGTTTTGACAATGTAATACTTTGTGATACATATATTCTTTTTGAAACATCCTGTATTTTGATCATATTACTCTTTCCACTAATAATTTTCTAATCTTCTACTATATAGAAACTTACTTGTCACTTTTAGCCTCTTATCTACAATTTTTTAACTGAATTGTCACAATACTTGCTGTCTTTGGCTTCCTGTGCCCTCTGAAAGCTTTTCTTTAAGCTCTGTCTTTTTGCTTTCTCATATGGTGTGGTTTCCTATTAGTATGAGTTCAGAGAGAAAGCTCAGTGTCTTCCACCCTCTACAACTGTTTTTTCTATGAAGATGAAACATGTCACACCAATTTTGGTGCTTGTCACAAGCTTCTCATATTGGCAAGTAAATTTTCAGCGGTATTTATATTATTGTGAGCACCAAATACATAAACGTTTCGTCATAGGAATCAAACTTGCATCTTATTGTGCTATTCATTTTATAGTTCAACTAAAAAAAAATGTTTGTGACCGGGAATGTTTCCCTCTTAGTCAAAATATTTACCTGACATCTCTAACTACATCACTACTGCCTATGTACTCCTCTTTCAATCTTCACACTTCGAATCACCACTATGCAGTGGCATTTTCATATTAGTAGATGCCATGCTTTCCACAATCAGATTATTTGTTTGTATCACAAACACCTTTCATTCATTTATTTGCCATGTTCTGTAGATCACAGCAAGAAGAGGATTCTTCAGGGATGTCAAATGAGTCAAGTTATACATTAATAAAAGACAAGGAAATAACAGTGATTTATACCATATTAAAAATAAAAAATCATGATACTTCTTAATGATGTTCATTCTTATGCAAGCTAAATTTAATGGAGTTAATTATATAGAAAGCTGCTACTTAGAAAACAGCTGCTGCTTCCTCAGTTATACTGAAGATCTGCTGTTTACCACCCACAGGCTGCTTGATGTTGACTTTTTTTTTACTGGTATCCTTCAAAGAACATAATTGTCTTCTTCCTTAGGCACAGAGTCTGGTTTGCAATATATTACGACTTGTCATACAGTTTTACAAGGAACACTACTATTTGCCATGTAAGTAAGTGAACTTTTCAATCCTTGAATACAGACATTCAGACAATATGAAGAAAGAATGGCTAATGAGGCATGTTTTTAACACTCTTTTTAACTGATAGGAATTCCCACTTTTTTGTGCTATGTTAGACAGGAACTGCCCCAATATCATTGCATCAAAGTACACAACTCCACTCTGAACCCTAGAAAAGGAGACAAAAACACACAAAAATGTTTTATGTCTTGCATTGTAATTGATTAATTAAGTTGTGAGCAATAAACACTTTACAGGAGTAAATAAACAGGGAAGTGAGTGTAATAGTTCCAGGATCCTCAAAAAATATGTGTAGATTGTACTTTACATAATATTCTTATGACACGCTTCTTATACATAAATACTTTATTTACTTTAGGTGCTTTTCCACAGAAGATCTTTCCATAAGAGAAAAGAGAGTAAAAATAAGTGAAACGACCCAACAGTTTTTTCTTGATACTTCTAAGTGCAAAACAGTGCTTTTTGATTGGTTTATGTATGCTGTATATCCTTTGACCTAAGGTACTAGGTGGTTTTTTTAAATTAATCCCTGTCATTTGCTCCTCCCCCTACCTCTTTTTAGGCAAATGAAAGAAACACTGTTTCTAACAGCCATTCGTTTAATGACTTTCTGTGCATGCCTGTCTCTCCTTCTGACCAGTAAACAGAACTATGGTTCAGTTTTGGTAATCTTTTTTTTTTATGGCCTACCATCAAGCATATTCTTAGAATATTGATCTGGTAGTACTGACATGACTCTTTAAGTAAATAGCTGGCTTTAGAAAGCATTTTTCTACCCAATATCCTGTGAACCTTGGACAAAGGGCAACAGACAGATTCCATATTCCCAGATTTCTGGAAAACATTTGACACAGTGTTCCACTGCAGACTGTTAATGAAGGTATGAGCATGTGAAATAGATTCCAAGATATGTGAGTGGCCTGAAGACTCATTACGTAATAGAACCCATTAAATTGTCCTCAAAGGTAAGTGTTCATCAGAGACATGAGTATCATCAGGAGTGACCCAAGAAAGTGCCTTAAGACTACTCTTATTTTCTATATACATAAATGATCTGATAGACAGGGTGAGCAGCCATCTGCAGTTGTTCGCTGATGTCACTTTTGTGCATGAAGGTGTCATTGTGAAGTGAATGCAGGAGGATACAATATAACAAACAAAATTTCTGTTAGTGTGATGAACATCAGTTTTATCTAAATCTGAAAAATGTAACATAATGCAGACGAGTAAGGAAAAAATTCCGTAATGTTTGAGTACAGCATTAGCAGAGTGCTGCTTGACAATATCATTCTGATTAAATAGTGATATGAAATGGAACAAGTGTGTAAGGATGGTAGTAGCAAAGGCAAATCGTTGACTAAGGGTTATTATAAGAATCCCAGGAAAGTGTAGGTTCATCTGTAAAGAGGTCAAATGTAGAACACTGGTGCAACCCATTCTTCAGTACTGCTCAAGATTTCTTACCAGTAAGTCCCTCCTTTTTGGAGGGAAAAAGATTTTCTTCTGTGGAGTGCTTATGAGAAAATTTGGAGACCCAGCATTTAAACCTGGCTGCAGAACAATTCTATTGCTGCCAATGTACATTTCACATAAGGATCACCAAGTTAAGATAAGAGAAATTACAGTTTGTATGGAGACATAAAGACAGTTGTTTTTCTTTTCTCTATTTGTGAGTGGAACAGGAAAAAAAGTGGCTAGTATTGTTACCCTCCACCACACACCATACAGTGGATTGTGGAGTATGTACATAGATGTGGACGTAGATATGAAATAAGAACAGAACACTTGAAATACACATTGAGAAACCAAAAAAATGCAGTAACCTGTAAGGAGAGTTATATAGGAATTTAGACTAGAACACAGTAAAGAAAGAAAAAAAATGTAAAACTAAGATTACTATTTCAAATAATTTATGTAGTGTGCACTGTTAAACAAACTTGTAATGTCAGTTGTGATACCTGGTGAAGAAGTAGGCTGCAAGTATGCACAGCCATACGTCATTCTCAAGAACAGTAAGAAATTTGAAGAGTGATGTTGGTGTTTTTGGTTTTTTCATCAGTATTGTGATGCCAACAAGATCGTAGTAAGGCACTGTAAAATCCACCACATTTTCACGCTCTGCCATCACTGACAGTGCTCCTAGTGCTATGTGTGCTTTCTGAAAAATATGAAGTTATGTGCTGTAACACCAAATGATTTATTCTACTACATCTCACTGAAAATCAGTTTTGAAATGTTAGCAAGTATCAGAATTCAGCTTTAGCCATATTTTATGTGATAACCAATATAACACAAATATAGCTTTATTCATCAACCACAGAACCATAACAGAAACAAGCCTCTCAAGATTCCACATGTAACAAGACATACAGAGGGCGCAACATAAACGATACACAGAACAACTGATGTAAGTGGTACAAACTAAAAGAACATAGTAAGGGTGAGCCAGCACTGTTCCACATTTATATGGGTGTGAATCATGGGTAGACAGTACAGCAGGGACTATGCTATGTGCAGCTTCCTATGATTGCCTGCTGCGGCCGGCCAGTGCTGATACAGTTGATGGTTGATTTAAGTATACACGCATGGTGACGCTACACTTGGTGCACTGACACCCACATGTACTAGTAGCAGGGTACAATATTTTATTTTATTTGAAAAGATAACTGATTTTGGCTTTATAGTAATTATCATATCCATAAGTGGAAAGAAATCACAGTTTGTTGCAATTTGTGGGACACGACAATGAAACTATAATGTGTGAATGTAGAAACATGTAATTTTACTACCTTGCAGTGAAATCATAGTTCTTAGTTAACTGCTTAATGATATTTGTGATAGTTAAATAATGAGTAAATGTCACAAATCTTGGTGCCAGTGGTGCTGGCAGTATGAGTGGTGACAGATCCCTAATTAAAAAATATTTACTGAGGGAATTTAAATGGGAGAACGTGTAGTTCATATATTTACCAATTACATATACCAATTACTTTAATAAAACAATATAAGAAACTTCAGTGCAATTGTTATCTTCTGAACATAAAGGACCACAAATTAATTATTATTTATGAAGAAAAATTGACATGTTAAAAATCACTCCATGAACTAAGAACTTGTGATCACCAGACCTGTCTCAAATGAAACAAATTCATAGATTTTGTAATTCCCTTGCTGACAGAGACTGGTTTGGTCAGTGTCATGGAGACACACCCTATAATTTAAGTAACAATTTGCCAGCAAATATACTATTTGATAAGTTTTTTAAAGTATTTTTTGGCACACTTTATTGACTGCATTCCAACAAAGAAATTCAAAGTAGGCCTAACTGATCGAGTCCTGAAAACTAAAGTTCCTGCAAGCTTCTGTAAAGTTTGGAAGGTAGGAGATGAGGTACTGGCAGAAGGAAAGCTGTGAGGATGGGGCGTGAGTCATGCTTGGGTAGCTCAGTTGGTAGAGCACTTGCCCGCGAAAGGCAAAGGTCCCGAGTTTGAGTCTCGGTCTGGCACACAGTTTTAATCTGCGACAATAAAATTATTCTATTCTATTCCTTACTCTGGTGCCCTTAAAATGGAAATGTATAGGTTGAAGTTCAATGTAGTGGGAATTATTGAGATGTAGT
This sequence comes from Schistocerca serialis cubense, assembly GCF_023864345.2. Lineage (NCBI taxonomy): Eukaryota > Metazoa > Arthropoda > Insecta > Orthoptera > Acrididae > Schistocerca > Schistocerca serialis. Next base: position 677,432,288 of record NC_064638.1, on the reverse strand, counting down.
GGCAGAAAGAAGAAGAGTTCTGGTCAGGGGAGCGCAGGGTTATCAACACAAAATCAGTTAGAGGTAATGCTGGCGTAATTCCAATAATGAATAAAAGAATAGGAATGCAGGTGAACTATTGTGAACAGCATAGTGACCACCACAGCCAACATCTACTGCAATACTACAAGTTTGTATGACTACTAGATGATGAAGAGACTGAAAGAATGTATGATATAAAAGAAACTAATCCAATAGTATAGGGGGATGCAAATTTAATTGTGGTTTGGAGCTGGAATTTGATAGTAGGAAAAGGAAGGTGAAGTAAAAATAGAAAATAGTAGGAGGCATCATCTGGAGGGGGGGGGGGAGGGGGGGGAGGGAGGGGGGAGGGGGGGGGGAGTGAATGAGAGAGGAACTGGCTTGGTAGAACTTTGCACTGAATACAATTTAATCACTGCTAATACTTGCTTTAAAGATCATGAAAGAAGACTGTATAAGGTGGGAGAGATCTGGAGACACCAGAAGGTTTCAAATACATTATATAATGGTAAGGCAGGGACTTCAAACCTAGATTTTAAAGTGAAAAATATATCAATGAGTAGATGTGAACTCGGACCATGTTTACTGGCTATGAAATGCAGATTAAAACTGAAGAATCTGTAAAAAGGTACAAAACCAAGGAGAATTTCAAAATGACTGTCTTAAACAGGATAAGGAACACAACAAAAGCTGAATTGGTAGCCTTGAAAGATAAAATAGTGAAGGCAACAGAGGATAAAATAGACAAGAAGACAAGGCCCAGAAGAAATCATCTGATAACATATGAGATATTAAATTTAACTGACAAAAGAGGAAATATAAACACACTGCAAATGAAGCCAGCAAAAGTTAATACACGTATCTAAAAAAGTTATATTGATGGAAAGTGCAAAAAGGCTAAGCAGGAATAGTACTCCATCTTCAGGCCACAAGTGGCCTACCGGGATCATCCAACCGCCATGTCATCCTCAGTGGAGAATGCAGATAGGAGGGGCGTGGGGTCAGCACACCGCTCTCACGGTTGTTACGATGGTATTCTTGACCAAAGCCACTACTATTCAGTCAAGTAGCTCCTCAATTGGCATCACAAGGCTGTGTGCACCCTGAAAAATGGCAACAGCACATGGCAGCCTGGATGGTCACCCATCCAAGTGCCAACCATGCCCAACAGCACTTAACTTCGGTGATCTCACGGGAACTGGTATATCCACTGCGGCAAGGTCGTTGCCTAAGCAGGAATAGTACAGAGAGAAATGCAAAATCTCTGGAGAAAAGAGAAATGTTGTATGAGTATCTCAAGAGCTTGATGGCAAGTCAGTACTATGCAAGGAAATTAAAGGTGTAATGTGAAAGGAGCATATAGATGGCCTGTACAAGGGAAATGAAGTTGAAGATAATACTAGGAAATGGATGAAGACAATGATCAGATGGGAGATATGATACCAAAGTACAAACAACTTCCTTGAAGTAGACAAAATGCTCTCAAAATTATTTAGATCCTTGGGAGAGCCAGCCATGACAAAGCTATATATGAGAGACAAAAATACTCTGAGACTACACAAATAACATAATAATACCAATTACAACGAAGGCAGGAGCTGACAGGTGCATATATTACTGAACCATCAGTTCAATAAGCCCTAGTTACACAAGACTGAAACAGGCTATCTACAGAAGAGCAGTAAGAGTGGAAGAAGGTGCATTAGGGAGGATCAGTTTTGGTTTTAGAGAAATATAGGGACATATGAGGCAACGCTGACTCATTGACCTATCTTAGCAGATAGAATGAAGAAATTCATATTTATATTTTTTGACATGGATAACTGGAATGCACTCTTTGAAATTCTAAAGGTAGCAGGGATGAAATGTAGGAAGCAAAAGCTTTGTACAATGGTTACAAGAGTCAAATGCAGTTACAAGAGTCAAGTAAGATGAAAGTGAAGCAATAGTTGAATAGGGAGTGAGACAGGTTTATAGCCTTTCTGTAGTGGCATTCAATGTGTATGTTGAGCAAACTGCAAAGAAAAACAAAGAGAAATTTGAAAAGGGGATTTAAGTTAAGGGACAAGCCATAAAAGCTTAGAAAATTGATTATGACATGGTAATTCTGTCTGAGGTTGTGAAGGACTTGGTAGAATAGCTGAAGGAATGGGTAGTGTCTTGAAATGAGATTATAAGATGGACATGAGCTGCATCATTGGCCACCTCAAGCAGAAGAGTTGCTTTGTTGGTGACTCACAATTTTAGCAATTTTGACTGTGATAATCTGATGCTGCAGTGCTCATCTTTGGCATGTCAGTGTAGAAGCATTAACAAATTCAGTTAAGTGAAAGTTTCTCACAATTGTAAATTTATTTACATGTAAAAGCTGACTTCCAAATTTTCCTTTGTGTAAGATTGCACATGTCAGATCCATCCATTGAAATTACCATCCAATATCCTTGGCATCCTTCTGCTGTATAATCTTAGGACACATTCTGAGCTCAAACGTGTTGAGATATCTCAAACAAAATGACATTCTCTTTGAAAATACCTATCATGTGAAACCGACTTGCTCTTTTCTCACATGACATCCTGAAAACCACAGCTCAAGCCAGTCAGTTATATGCAGTATTTGTCAATTTCTGAAAAGCATTTGATTCAATACTACACCTACACTTACTATCAAAAATAAGATCATGTGGTATATCAAGTGAAATTTGTGACTGGATTGAGGATCTTTTGGTAGGGATAACACAGCATGTTATCTTGGATATAGAACCATCAACAGATGTACAAGTAGCTTTGGGTGTGCCCCAAGGATATGTGTTGGTAGCCTTGCTGTTCAAGCTGTATATTAATAATCTTGCACACATTAATTAATAGTAGCCTCAGACTTTTCACAGATGATGCAGTGATATACACACATCAAAAATAGTTTTCCATCACCACAGTTTCCAGAACTCCTGAAGAAAGATGTTGACTGTGAATATTGTATCACAGACACTGTCTTTTGACTGTTCAAAGATGTCACTAAATCCGTGCAAAGATGTAAACAAAAATGCTTGAGCAGCGCCTATTAGATGGAGGGGTCTGACAGCCAATCAGTTCCAGTCATTCCATCAGGAAGGAGGTACACGGCTTGTGCTGTCTGTAGCTCAACCATGCCTAGACAGTCAATACCACGGTTAGATTGCACTCGCATTATTACTTTGAGCCAGGAAGGGCTCTCAACAAAGGAAATGTCCAGGCATCTCAGAGTGAACCAAAGCTATGTTATTTGGACATGGAGGTACAGAGAGACAGGAACTGTTGATGACATGCCTCACTCAGGCTGCCCAAGGGCTACTACTGCAGTGGATGACTGCTACCTACAGATGACGGCTCGGAGGAACCCTGCTTTTCATGCAATTACGTAACATCGTGTTATGACTCAAACGGTACACAATAGGCTGCATGATGCATGACTTCACTCCCAACATCCATGGTGAGGTCCATCTTTGGAACCACGACACCAAGCAGTGCGATACACATGGACCCAACAACATGCTGAATGGACTGCTCAGTATTGGGATCATGTTCTCTTCACAGATGAGTGTCGCATATGCCTTAAACCAGACAATCATCGGAGATGTGGTTGGAGGCAACTCGGTAAGGCTGAATGCCTTAGACACACCATCCAGTGAGTGCAGAAAGGTGGAGGTTCCCTGCTGTTTTTGGGTTAGATCATGTGAGGCAGATGTACGCCACTGGTGGTCATGGAAAGCTCTGTAATGTCTGTACGATAATCGAATGCCATCCTCCAGCTGACAGCACAACATATTGGCAGCATATTGGCAAGGCTTCATGGGTGAGTCTTCATGGGTGGCAATTAGAGTCCCCATCATGCACATCTTGTGAATGACTTTCTTCAGGATAATGACATTGCTTGACTAGAGTGGCCAACATGTTCTCCAGACATGAACCCTATCGAACATGCCTGGGAGAGGTTGAGGAAGCATGTTTGTGGATGACATGATCCACCATCCACTCTGAGGGATCTATGCCAAATCGCCATTGAGGAGAGGGACAATCTGCACCAACAGTGCCTTAATGAACGTCTGGATGGTATGCCATGATGAATACAGGCATGCATCAATGCTGGAGGACATGCTACTGGGTATTAGAGGTACCAGTGTGTACAGCAGTCTGGACCACCACCTCTGAAGGTCTCATTATATGGTGGTACAACATGCAATGCGTGGTTTTCATGAGCAATAAAAATGGTGGAGATGATGTTTATGTTGTCCTCTATTCTAATTTTCTGTACAGGTCCCGGAACTCTTGGAACTGAGGTGATGCAAAACTTCCATTGATGTGTGTACAATGAAGTACTGTTTAAAAATGTTACGCAAATATTCAGTCAGACCTTGATAAAATTTCAAAGTTGTGCAAGGATTGGCAATTTAATTGGAGAATTAAGCAATTTATGGTAAAAGTTGACTAAAAGAAGTGGCTGCTTGACAGGATATATCCTATGGCATCAAGTAATTGTCAATTTGCTAATGGAAGGAATTGCTGGGGATGAAAAATGTACAGGGAGATCAAGCCTTGACCACAATGATCAGGTTCAAAATTATGTAGTCTGTAGCAGTTATTCAGAGATGAGAAGCTTGCACAAAATAGACCAACAAGGAGAGTGTCATCTTATCAGTCAATTAAAGACCACAACAATAACAAAACGTTAAAAGTACTAGCAGCAAAGTAAAATATGCCTGAAAATACAAAAACTACTTACTAAATGCAAAATAATTGTAAGTGTGATGAAGAGGCAGCTATCCAAGCTGACTCAGCAGTTGTCTCACAGCAATGACAGTCCACCAGTATGCAGTAGCCATAGAATGGACAGTAATATAGACATTTCATTATTTGTCAGTGTACTTGGAGCCACTGGTTTGTGTTAATGTTGCTGGGTTGTGTGGATGTCCACACTGGTGGTGAGTAGCTCATGAAAAGTGGACTTAGGCTTTGATAGTTGCAGCCACAATGTCTTTAAAAATGTTGTAGTAAGGACTATGGAAAAATTATTTAACTTTTTGACTACGGTGCTTCTAGTAATTATTTTCCACATTATCTAGAATAGTATAGATTTCAGTTTCTTCCAGTATATAAAATGGTATGCCTTTTTTACTATGTGAAATTTTTAAGACATACTGAATAGGAGTCATAAAATGTCCTCCAGTGGTGGTACTGCATTCACCAAATGCAGTCTCGTTACTATGTTTCTCTGTATGTTCCCCATATTCCATAATAAAGTTTTGAGACCTTTTAAATGTACGCTTATCAGCCCCAAATTTAGTACCAACATTTATAGCCACAGTGCTCACTTCCATAATGTCACATGTTCTCATGTTAATTCAGAAGCCCCTTCTGGGTTGACTATCAGCTGGCATTTACCTTAACACTCAACATAAACATAAATCAGCAATCAACTTATAATTAAATGTAAATAGATATTGCAAGTGTAAATATTTGTTATAGTTTTGGGTGGTGATTTTAATTTACCAGATATAGACTGGGAGACTCAAACGTTTGTAATGGGTGGCAAGGACAAAGAAGCCAGTGAATTTTTTTTTTAAGTTAGCAGTTAAACAGAGAACCGACGCATGGAGATAACATATTAGACCTTCTGGTGACAAACAGACCTGAACTATTTGAAACAGTTAATGCAGAACAGGGAATCAGCGATCATAAAGCAACCTAAGCATGACACATGCCCCATCCTCACAGCTTCACTTCCACCAGTAACTCATCTCCTACTTTCCAAACTTCACAGAAGCTCTCCTGCGAAGCTTGCAGAACTAGCACTCCTGGAAGAAAGGATATTGCAGAGACATGGCTTAGACACAGCTTGGGGGATGTTTCCAGATTGAGATTTTCACTCTGCAGTGGAATGTGCACTGATATGAAACTTCCTGGCAGATTAAAACTGTGTGCTGGACCGAGACTTGAACTCGTGACCTTTGCCTATCACGGGCAAGGTTCGCAGGAGAGCTTCTGTTAAGTTTGGAAAGTAGGAGACAAGGTACTGGCAGAAGTGAAGCTGTGAGGACAGGGTGTGAGTTGTGCTTGGCTAGCTCAGATGGTAGAGCACTTGCCCATGAAAGACAAAGGTCCTGAGTTCAAGTCTTGGTCAGTCTGCCAGGAAATTTCATATCAGCGCACACTCCACTGCAGAGTTAAAATCTCATTCTGGGATCATAAAGTGGTTACAGCATTGGTGATTTTAGCTGTAAATAGAAATGTTAAAAAAGGTAGGAAGATTGTTCTGTTTAGCAAAAGTGACAAAAAGCAGATTTCAGAGTACTTGATGGCTCAACACAAAAGTTTCCTCTCAAGTACAGATAGTGCTGAGGATCAGTGGACAAAGTTCAAAACCATTGTAGAATATGCATTAGTTGAATATGTGCCAAGCTAGATTGTAAGAGATGGAAAAGAGCCACTGTGGTACAACAACCAAGCTAGAAAACTGCTACAGAAGCAAAGGGAACTTCACAGCAAACATAAACATAGTCAAAGCCTTGCAGACAAACAGAAATTACATGAAGCGAAATGTAGTGTGAGGAGGGCTATGCGAGAGGCATTCAATGAATTTGAAAGTAAAGTTCTATGTACTGACTTGTCAGAAAATTCAAAGAAATTTTGGTCTTATGTCAGAGCGGTAGGTGGATCAAAACAAAATGTCCAGACACTCTGTGACCAAAATGGTACTGAAACAGAGGATGACAGACTAAAGGCCTAAATACTAAATGTCTTTTTCCAAAGCTGTTTCACAGAGGAAGACTGCACTGTAGTTCCTTCTCTAGATTTTCGCACAGATGACAAAAAAAAAAAAAAAAAAAAAGAGGAAAGGCCGCTGGACCTCATGGGATACCAGTTCGATTTTATACAGAGTATGCGAAGGAACTTGCCCCCCTTCTTGCAGCAGTGTACCTTAGGTCACTAGAAGAGCGTAGCATTCCAAAAGATTGGAAAAGGGCACATGTCATCCCCGTTTTCAAGAAGGGACATCAAACAGATGAGCAGAACTATAGACCTATATCTCTAATGTTGATCAGTTGTAGAATTTTGGAACATGTATTATGTTTGAGTATAATGACTGTTCTGGAGACTAGAAATCTACTCTGTAAGAAACAGCATGGGCTTTAAAAAAGATGATCATGTGAAATCCAGCTTGTGCTATTCATCCACGAGACTCAAGGGGCCATAGACATGGGTTTCCAGGTAGATGCCATGTTTCTTGACTTCTGAAAGGCATTTGATACAGTTCCCCACAGTCGTTTAATGAACAAAGTAAGAGCATATGGACTATCAGACTAATTGTGTGATTGGATTGAAGAGTTAAAAAAAATGGTTCAAATGGCTCTGAGCACTATGGGACTCAACTGCTGAGGTCAGTAGTCCCCTAGAACTTAGAACTAGTTAAACCTAACTAACCTAAGGACATCACAAACATCCATGCCCGAGGCAGGATTCGAACCTGCGACCGTAGCGGTCTTGCGATTCCAGACTGCAGCGCCTTTAACCGCACGGCCACTTTGGCCGGCAATTGAAGAGTTCTTAGATAACAGAATGCAGCATGTCATTCTCAATGGAGACAAGTCTTCCGAAGCAAGAGTCATTTCAGGTGTGCTGCAGGGGAGTGTCGTAGAACTGTTACTATTCACAGTATATATAAATGACCTTGTGGATAACATCAGAAGTTCACTGAGGGTTTTTGCAGATGATGCTGTAGTATATTGAGAGGTTGTAACAATGGAAAATTGTACTGAAATCCAGGAGGATCTGCAACAAATCGACGCATGGTGCGGGAAATGGCAATTGAATCCAATGTAGACAAGTGTAATGTGCTGTGAATACATAGAAAGAAATATCCTTTATCATTTAGCTACAATATAGCAGGTCAGCAACTGGAAGCAGTTAATTCCATAAATTATGTGGGAGTAGGCATTAGGAGTGATTTAAAATGGCATGACCATATAATATTAATCGCCGGTAAAGCAGATGCCTTACTGAGATTCATTGGAAGAATCCTAAGGAAATGCAGTCCGCAAACAAAGGCAGTAGGTTACAGTACACTTGTTTGCCCACTGCTTGAATACTGCTCACCAGTGTGGGATCAGTACCAGATAGGGTTGACAGAATACTTACAATACAGAGTACAATATTTATATGGGAATGTCCTGTGCTTATAATGCTACCATACTGGTTTCTTTGCCACAACTTATAATAGTCCTATGTCCTGGGCATGGGGAAATCAGGCCATCTAAGTTGTAGCTGCTGTGTCTTTTTACTGCATCTGTGATTTGGTGTCTCGTACAGCCCATCTTGGCTATGAGGTGAGGAAACTAGTTCGTGATATACCTGTAATACTACATCAGCAGACTCACCTTGTTGAAATTCTGCTTAGCTGTTATGGTTTGACCAACTTTCCTGTGCTTCTTGTGTTGTTCAGTAAAGTGTCTGAGCTTTTTCGTCACTGCAGCAAATATATTGTTTTACAGTGCAACACTCCCCTGTCCTTCAAAAAATCAGCCTTGTATTTTGCTCAGTGTGTTTCTGGGAAAGTCTTGACATATGTACAGAAGTCAACAAGTGTATACAATGCTCTTGGTTTCTTTCTTACTCTAGTCTAGCTTGACACATATGGTTCATCAGTTATGCTCTTAATGCTAAACCTTTATTTACTCCATTCGGTTCGCTGGACTTGTGTTCCTGTAGAATATATTTCCCCTAACTTATTACTTATACACTAGTACAATCATTTTTCCACAACACAGTTCACAAACACTTTATTATTCACAGTTTTACTCACTGCTCTTCACTCATCAGGTAGATTATCCTTACTAGCTTATTTGCTGCTGGTTGACCAATTAACTGCTATCTGATGTACTGGAACTTTGAAGTGTGGGCGTACTGATCTTTGCTTATGATAGATGTACATTACACAAAATGAAATCAGAACCAATACAGCACTAGAAACTGTGACACTTACAGACATAGCATTGTGGTGTAGCTTCTAATGATTTGTTGAAATTTTTGTTCCACTGATCCATCTCTTTCATGACAATAAGAATTTGTCTATTGAATGTAGGTCTGCTTTCAGGGCATTGTTTAAATAGGTTAGGTGCTTGGTTGGCAACACATCTAGCATTCTTTCCAGCTGATACAATAAAGGTTGTGTCAGATTAATGGCAGATCTTCCAGTGACAGTAGACAGATGATGAAATGTCATGACTGCAATGTCACAGTTGTATCATTGATTAGCAACCCATAATCCTGCAATTCCATCTTCAGCATGCCCTTCAGCTCTCCTTGCTTGTAATATTTTCCCAGTATTACTTCCAGAGAAAATATCAAGCAAACCCAACATGTGTTCACTTTCTGAAAATAAAGATGTGGTGGCAACACTTCACTTTGACATTCAGCTGCTTCCGTCTTACCCAGAAATAGTTGTACTTCACATGCTTGCAAACTAGTCTGAACCATCTTAGATGGATACACACTGTAATACACTTTCTGTCTGTCTGTCTCTCTGTCTCTCTCTCTCTCTGCCACCATGGTTGTTCTTCTGATATCAAAGGGTTCCTCCCATTCCAAGACTAGCAACACTTCTTGTGTCCTAACCTGTACCAATACTCCCATGGCTGCCCACTTCACTGGGTAAGGATGAACCATGAAACATTGGTACTGTGCATCCATATTTGCTACTGGGAACTGGACCATTACACATAGTTTCACTCCATCTGTGTTAACTACCATTGTTAACATGTGATAGAATAGTTGAAACTCCATTCCATTGGTTCTACCATGCGCTGAAACTCTGCTGTTAATTCATGTTGTACTTCTTTTAGTCTGGTTACTAACTACTGTGGTGGCAACAACATAGGACTTAATTGTCTGTGTATCATGTAATGAACTGGTTCTTGCTATGTTGCTACTTCAGTTCTCACATCACTCAAACTATCCACCAGTGAGCATAATAACTTTGCTACAACCATTCTTTCACCAGTAAATTTAGTTGAATTTGTACTCCTTCCAAGCTGTTATTTATTGTTCCCATAATACTCCTTATATGTCACACAAATTCCATGGTTAGTTCTCACACTACCCTAGCGTTATTCATTTCTTCATGCACTAGATTCATCAATTGCTTTGTATGCCATTCCATAGATGCCCTATTGCTTGTATTCATATTAGTGTGCTGTTCAACTCCTGAAAATCATCATTCCACTGTTCTAAACATTATTTTCAGCAGCCTCCCACCTGCATCTGACCATCCTCTTTTATTCCAAATCAGGATTTGTGCCATCAGATCTACTACTTGATGTAACTTCTCTACAAAAGCCATAACTTTTGACAGTCTCCTTTTATTTCAGCTAACACTTCTCCTTTCTCTGCTTCCCTACACAATTCTGCAAATGTTCACTGCAACCTTCATACCCTGTTTCTCAACCTTCATATCCTGTTTCTCAGTTCTCATGTATTGTAGACCAGCCTTAATGTCCACTGGTGACTGTTTAGTATACATCTGTTTATCCTGAAGACAACACTTCTGATTTTCGTGGTTGGTTTCATAGTGTGTCCACTCTTTCTCCCCTGAACAGGCTTACAGTCACCAATATTATGACATCTTTGATGCTCTCTGGAGTACCCCAACTATCAGAAAGGAATTTTCATCACTTTCCCTCCCTCTTTCAAGAAGTGTGTGCATCAGTTACTAATGCACTATTATTGTTTGACAATACCCAATGTCCTATTCTTAATACCTATACAGACACTATCAAAATCATCAAGCTTGTTATATTGTTATTTGACACTGCGATCAAAGCAAATTTGACTCTTATTGTATACCTCGATTATCAATTCCTGCTCTCTTCCTCTTGTCCTAGATCCAACAACCTTTACTGGTGATGGTACTGGTACTTAGGCCACATGTGCAAAGTCCCTTTAAATGGCACAGTGGAAGTTTTCATTGGATATTGCAACTTGATGTGGACAGGTGATGTTATCTCTACGACCTGATATGGTTCTTTGTTTCAGGACAGAAATTTCTTTTCTTTTCTCCCCCCCCCCCCCCCCCCCACCTCCATAGATGTATACAGATTCACCAGCAACCCATTCCCCAACTCTCCACTGATGTAATTTACTAATACACAATCCAGTCTGTTCCTCTCACTCAAGTGCACTTACATTTGTTTTCTTCAGTTTGTACCACACATCCTGCAAAATTTTCACAAATTTATTTACTTAGTCCCCATTCTTCTGAAGTTTAAGCTTAAACATATCAAACAAATGAAGGCATCTTTCTACGGCATGGTACCTCATAGGGTGACAGCCCAATAATGCTGCATACTTTAAACAGTTTCGAAGTTGAAAGTTGCTGCTGTGACATAAGAGGCAGTTGAAGGAAAGGTCACTGTCAAGAGATTCTAACATATCAATCTGGAACCAGCCCAACTGCTATGATTGCATTCCTATTAACCCTTTTCAACCCAATTTTTCTACTCACTGCACTCTCCCCAACTCTTATTTATTTTAAGCAAGTAAGGATGTAATAACAGAGGATTGCAGGAACTGTACAGGCTCTTCCTTCCCATAACCAGTGATCAACTGGGGCTGAGAACCAATGAATGGATTCAACATAATCACTAACCTCTTGCCATGGAATGAAAGACACATAGACACATAATTTTCATCTCACTTTGATAGGCACATAACTCACATTCGGAAGGTTTTGTCTTCTTCAAATTACATGGAAAATGCTTCCTAGAAGGCAAAACTGTACCTGTTAGAAGAAATTTCATGTTGTGTGATTCCCAAGCAAGTTGAGGGCTTGTGTAAAACCTGTCAAGAAAAATGTGATAGCCTGAACAATCTGCACAAGCTAGTGGTTGCTATGCCAAATGAAAAATCAGGACAAATTAGATTTTCTGTAGTTGTCTTTACTGAATGTGGAATGTGAGAAACAACATAATCATTTTCTGAATCACACAGATAGAAAAGTTCTAAATGCTTCTTTGTAGACTTCTTTGGGTTGTAGCACTTGAATTGAATTCTTCCTCTGAATCCTACTGTGCTCTCACCTACAACCACATTTCTTTCATTTACACAGCCAAGAAAAAATCCTTGAAAAATGGAGTTTGTTCTTGCCAGTCTTCTGTAAAATAGTCAACTAATTCTGCCATCATATTCAAGGCCATATTCAATAATACACCAAGAGTACCCTTCAATTCCTCTAATGAAACATTCCTCCACGAGTGCCATATTGAGTGGTTTGTATGTAGTGTGACTTTCAGTATCTTTTCTTTAGCATCCATACATGTAGCATTCACAACTTCACTAATAACATTGCGGTGAAGCAGAGCTGGAAACAAGTTCATAGCTTGGTTGAATGCCATGAGGAATGGTAAAACCCTGCTGCATGACAGAGAAAGGAAACTTCATGATATCACCATCGCCATCACGATAAACTTTCCAGGCATTTGCTACTGGTTGATTTCATCACTTTCCACAATAGATTCTGATTCACTAGAACTCATATCATTGCACAGGGTGGAAGATTCTTCACAGTCACTTTCATCACTGCATTTTTTGTCCTCAGTGTCTTTGAGAGGCCACCTGGCATTATGATCATCACTTCAGCTGAGCTGTCAGATCTTCATACTAAGTGCTGCTATGTGCCTAGTGAATTCCAACAATGGAGTGGAAAGAAAGCACAATAATAGTAACATGTTGGACACCATAACAGAAAATCATAATTTTGGACATAGTCTGACAGTGGATCAGAAAGAGTCAATATTTGACTTTCTTCTTTCCACTTATTATTCAATTTTTGTACAGTCACCTACATAATATATATGTAGCACATACGTTAAAATTTCAAATCAATAATTGGGCTGGGTTACAACTAAATTTATTATCCAGATTATTATTTCGAATGTGTGGATCCCATCAGCGAGATCAGTTTTCAAAAGAAATCAGTTGATTAAAAAAACTGACTAAATTTAATACTACTGTTCATCATATGCAAAATTTAATGAGCTACACGAGAGTCCACCTAGTTCCTTGTCTCATTTAACTAGTAATCAACATCTCTTCTTCTTTTAATAATTACTTGTTGACTAACTGATTATATTTTATTACTAATGGATGAAATTCAGAAAGTACAGCAGACTAAGATGCAACTATTGATTTATTAATGCCTTTGTAGATGGCAGGTATGGAATCAGGATTATGACACCATCCCACAACATTCTAGTAATCTTGCCTCACTGCATGCCATAAACAAGCAACACCATCCCTGACTGTTATAACCAAAGAGCTTTAGCCACACACTGTCACAGTTCATGGAGCCTATATTTGTTCTCCTAACAAAAGAGGCACAGCAGTGGTAACCTCATAGCTATTTGACATACTTGGACATGTTAGTGTACACCGTTAAAAAGACTGTCAGTGCTACTCTTTAATGCCATACTTTCAATTACCTGAAACTAATTACCTTTCAAAATAATTAATACTAAAGTTCCTTACCATCATAATTTATAAGGCAGGTTTTGCCTATGTGCTTGTGTCTCTGACTTTTGATACTGTACTTTTGATACTCCAATTTTTTTATGACCTGGATAATATCCTTCACTAATTAATTAAGCTACTAATTAAAATGTTTCATAATTTATACTAATGGTAAATATTTTTCAAGATGGCAACCATACTCATATGTACGGTATCACCAACATGGATGTATAATATGGTTCTATAAACTTTCCTAAGTTCCTAACCCACAGTATATTATATAAATTAAATTTCTGTCTGGGCATATAGTTCATTCGAACAGTTGAATGTTTATCCATTATTGATCACACATGCCACATCTACTATGTATATTATTTTGTGTATGACAAAGGCAGACAGCTGTTTTTATGATTGCCAATTTTAATTATGACTAAGCTAATTGGTGACACATCATGATCAGCCTGTAAAACTTAATAAGACTTCTGAAGAAGGCCCATTTACTTGGGTTGAAACCTAGGTCAAGAGATTCCATCTTTCAAATGATTACATTGTTTCCTAAATCAAAAAATATCTTTACAACAGTCTTTGTAAGGCTGATCCCACCCAAAACTTACCAATTTGGGCTTAGAAACAGCAATGGTAACATCTAGAAAATTTAGTTCGGGGCACATTAACAAGCATGTGGTACATCTGCATAATTCTCACTAGCAAATTTTGTATTCAGAAAGCAAATATGAAACAACTATGTGTAACTGTTCCATGAAACTTATGCACTGGATATTTTAATCATGTTGTTGACTGTTTATATGACAAAAATGTGTGAACTGTGCTTGTTATGATACATTGTCACTGCGTCACAGCTTCACTGTATTAATTGACTATTGTGTCACTTCACTGATTTGGTGTTATCAGAGAATTATGAAATCATTCCACAACATTCTAGTAATCCTAAGTTTAGGAGGTAGAAGTGTGAAGATGCCTACCTGTATGTAATATGCAAATGTGACACTGGACCTTTTAAGTGCACAACTTATAGTGCCGATAAATGTGAGAAATGCCACTTAACTGCAGCAAGTGTGTGTTGCACATGATTTTCACAATCCTAGAAAAAAGTTTTTATCTATTTCATTAAGACATTGAGCTACCAGACACCTAGGATTTGACAGAATTGAGACTCTGAGGACAAACAGGTAAGGACCCATCACATATGGTGCCTCCATGTGAGGATGCATTCCTGTTGTGGCAGAGTGTTAAAACATGAAAATTGTGAAGGGATGACATAACAATGAACTACGTGTTGCCAGTGATATTAGATTTAAAAATCATTTGAAATAGATGAACTATGATGAACGATGTGTAATAAAGGTTTTGTATGGCACATGTCAAATGAAACAATGGTTGGAAAGTAAACCGAAGGGTGCACAGGAGATTAAGGACAAGGTTAATTATAGTGTTGCATCAACAAATATTAAATAGACACCACCATAGTGGAACTATTTCCAGTCAGCCAATGAGAAGATGGGGTCAGCTGGCACCACTTCCCCAGGGAAGGGCCAGTCATCACAGGACCTGCATACCTACAAAGGAACATAGAAATATGGTTAGGTTTCTAGCAGATAACAGTATTGATTGCAGCAGCTTTCTACAGTGAGAAAGTCTAAGGTAAAATGTTTTTGTTACTGACTGTTGTATACTACCTCGTCAAGATAAACGAGAAAAAGGAAAATCGATGTATTTAATGATAGACAGGAGCTAAAGACAAAAAATGAACCTTATGATGACAGTATGTCTGAGGAAAGGGACAAAGAACTAGAATATAGTGAAGAAAAAGATGTAGTGATAAAATGGACTTGAAGATGATAGTGAAATAAAATTAGAGGGCTGTAGCTTTTGTGATGAAACTACTGCAGGTCTAATTATCGACAAAATATGTAGAGCAATGATACTCAAAGTGTGCTCCATGGTGCCATGGGGCTTTGCAAGGCCTCTTCCAAAATAATCTCATCTTGAAGAACAAAGGAAACTAAGGGAAAAACGCTTATAAATGTCATTTTACAAAAATTATTTTTTCTCACAGTGTGTAACAACTGAAAATGAAGTGACATCTACTATAATGCTACATTCAAAAGCTACAAACAAAAGAATTTAGATTGTGTGAGTAGGTCACTCCACAAGCATTCAGTGGCTGTGCTGATTCTCTCTCTCTTTCTCTTATCTACACATGCTGCGAACAGTGCACTACACTCTCTCCATCTCTCTCTTATACAAAAACATGTTGAACTGCCTTGAAGGATACTGTCACTTCAGTTTCTGTGCTTCACTGCTCAAGGCTATATAAACCTGAATCACATAGCACTGAGTACAATTGGACTGCAATTCACAATTCATTCACATGATGAATACCCGCAATGCTCTCAGTCCGTGGTATATTCAGTTCATGGCTGTTATTGACTATGGTTGCAAAATTCAATATCTTGTGGCAATATTATTCTATATTTGTCACATTATAAAATTAAACTATTGGTTTTAAAAGACAGAACAGAGAATTGGCTTAAAGGTGTTGCAACAAAATCTTGCATTGGGAGTTCAACAGATAGTTGTTTTTCCCTCACTCTATTCGCAAGTGGAACTGGAGGAAATGACAAGTAGTGGTACAGGGTACCATGCACCATATTTCACTTGCAGAGTATCTACGTAGACGTAGACAGTTTGCTCAAAAGATACAGCATCAACCTCAAACATTTCTGATCCATATTACGAGATTCAAGAAGGTGGTGTAATGACTTCAAGCTCCATGGTGTCAAGCAGTAATGTAGCTAACGAATTACTAAACATGAAAAAAAGTATCTTGCATCAAACTTAGATTTATTGATTCTTACAGCCCACCTCTCTGCATGTTATGTAACAAGATACTTCTAAATAGTTTCATGGTACCTGCTAAGATAGACCAACATTTAGAATCTGTACATCCAATTTCAAAGGCAAGAACGAAGAAATTTTTATATAGTTGAAAGAATAATTAATAAGAATTCAAAAAAAAATATGACATATGTGACCAAACTGTAAGTTAAAAATCCAAGGAATCGTATTTAGTCGGCTATCATATTGCACAAGCAAGTGAAGAGCACACTATCCCTGAGAATTTAATAAAACCATATGTGGCAGACGTAACACAATACACGCTCAATGAAAAATTTGTAAAACATCATCCTATAGTTCTGGTTTCACATGACACTGTTTCACATCGAGTTAACAGTCTCGCAGGTTGTATCAAACTAGAGCTAGTTGGCGACTTTCAACACAACAAATTCATATTGAAAATGGATGCATTGACTGATGTTGCTGGACTGGCCATCTTACTGATAATTGTACAATATCTATATAAACATTCATTTGAAATAGATGTTGATTCACAGACAGGCAAAACAGAAAGGCTGATAAACAAGTAAGCTTTCAGCCAAAAGACTTTCCTCTGGGGTAGGCAACACACACATATTCATGCAAAGATAACTCATACACACATGACCACTGTCTCTGGCTGCTGAGGCCAGGCTGCGAGCAAATGTGCATCAAGGGGAGAAGCAATCTGATCGGTGGGGGTAAGGAGGAGGCTCAGGTGGGGAGGGGGAGGGATAGCAGGGTAGGGGTGGGGCATGGTAAAGTTTAGACAGAGTGGATGTAGGTGGGGGATGGAATGGAATGGAAAAGGAGGTAAGTAAAAAGACGGTGGGTGCATTTATGGAATAGAAAGCAGTATAGTGTTTGAATGGGAACAGGCAAGGGGAAAGGTGGGTGAAGAACAGTGGCTATCAAAGAATGAGGCCAAGGGGATTATGGGATATATATATAAGATATGAACTAATAGAGGGAAACATTCCACATGGGAAAAATATATCTAAAAACAAAGATGATGTGACTTACCAAACGAAAGCGCTGGCACGTCGATAGACACACAAACAAACACAAACATACACACAAAATTCAAGCTTTCGCAACAAACTGTTGCCTCATCAGGAAAGAGGGAAGGAGAGGGAAAGACGAAAGGAAGTGGGTTTTAAGGGAGAGGGTAAGGTGTCATTCCAATCCCGGGAGCGGAAAGACTTACCTTAGGGGGAAAAAAGGACGGGTATACACTCGCACACACACACATATCCATCCACACATATCAACATTCCACGTGGGAAAAATATATCTAAAAACAAAGATGATGTGACTTAATAACAAACGTAATTGTTGGGTTTGTATTCACCTTCTCCTTTTTACCGTAATCTACTATACAATTTTATCCCGCCTATATATACTCAATAAGATGTAACCCACTTCCAAACCATAACCAAAAAAAGGCACATCATCTTTGTGTATATATATACACACACACATACAAATCACCCTCTCCAAACCTTCCAGGAATTTCTCACTTCCAGCCTTGCCTCTCAATCCTTCTTGAAAAACCTTAATCCTACTCCCAACATCACCACAGCTGAAGCCCAGGCTATCCGTGATCTGAAGGCTGACCTATCCGTTGTCATTCTTCCGGCGGACAAGGGTTCCACAACTGTGGTACTTGATCGTCGGGAATATATGGCTGAGGGACTGTGTCAACTTTCAGACAACACCACATACAAAGTTTGCCAAGGTAATCCCATACCTGATGTCCAGGCGGAGCTTCAAGGAATCCTCAGAACCTTAGGCCCCCTACAAAACCTATCACCTGACTCCATCAATCTCCTGACTCCACCGACACCCCGCACCCCTACCTTCTACCTACTTCCTAAAATTCACAAACCCAATCATCCTGGCTGCCCCATTGTAGCTGGTTACCAAGCCCCCACAGAACGTATTTCTGCCTACATAGATCAACACCTTCAACCCATTACATGCAGTCTCCCATCCTTCTCGAAAGCCTGGAATCCTTACCCAATCTGTTACCCCCAGAAACCATCCTTGTAACCATTGATGTCACTTCCTTATACACAAATATTCCGCATATCCAAGGCCTCGCTACGATAGAGCACTTCCTTTCATTCCGATCACCTGCCACCCTACCTAAAACCTCTTTCTTCATTACCTTAGCCAGCTTCATCCTGACTCACAACTTCTTCACTTTCAAAGGCCGGACATACCAACAATTAAAGGGAACAACCATGGGTACCAGGATGGCCCCCTTGTATGCCAACCTATTTATGGGTCGCTTAGAGGAAGCCTTCTTGGTTACCCAGGCCTGCCAACCCAAAGTTTGGTACAGATTTATTGATGACATCTTCATGATCTGGACTCACAGTGAAGAAGAACTCCAGAATTTACTCTACAACATCAACTCCTTTGGTTCCATCAGATTCACCTGGTCCTACTCCAAATCCCATGCCAATTTCCTTGACGTTGACCTCCATCTGTTCAATGGCCAGCTTCACACATCTGTCCACATCAAACCCACCAACAAGCAACAGTACCTCAATTATGACAGCTGCCACCCATTCCATATAAAATGGTCCCTTACCTATAGCCTAGGTCTTTGTGGCAAACGAATCTGCTCCAGTCCTGAATCCCTGAACCATTACACCAACAACCTGAAAAGAGCTTTTGCATCCTGCAACTACCCTCCTGACCTGGTACAGAAGCAAATAACCGAAGCCACTTCCTCATCCCCTCAAACCCAGAACCTCCCACAGAAGAACCACAAAAGTCCCCCACTTGTGACACGATACTTTCCAGGACTGGATCAGACTCTGAATGTGGCTCTCCAGCAGGGATACGACTTCCTCAAATCCTGTCCTGAAATGAGATCCATCCTTGATGAAATCCTCCCCACTCCACCAAGAGTGTCTTTCCGCCATGCACCTAACCTTCATAACCTCTTGGTTCATCCCTATGAAATCCCCAAACCACCTTCCCTACTCTCTGGCTCCTACCCTTGTAACCACCCCCAGTGTAAAACCTGTCCCATGCACCCTCCACCACCACCTACTCCAGTCCTGTAACCCGGAAGGTGTACATGATCAAAGGCAGAGCCACATGTGAAAGCACCCATGTGATTTACCAACTGACCTGCCTACACTGTGAAGCTTTCTATGTGGGAATGACCAACAACAAACTGTCCATTCACATGAATGGACACAGGCAGAGAGTGTTTGTTAGTAATGAGAATCATCCTGTGGCTAAACATGCCTTGGTGCACGGCCAGCACATATTGGCACAGTGTTACACCGTCCAGGTAATCTGGATACTTCCCACTAACACCAACCTATCAGAACTCCGGAGATGGGAACTTGCCTTTCAATATATCCTCTCTTCCCGTTACCCACCAGGCCTCAACCTCCACTAATTTCAAGTTGCCGCCGCTCATTCCTCACCTGTCATTCAACAACATCTTTGCCTCTGTACTTCCACCTCAACTGACAGCTCTGCCCAAACACTTTGCCTGTACATATGTCTGCTTGTGTCTGTATATGTGCGGATGGATATGTGTGTGTGTGTGTGTGTGTGTGTGTGTGTGTGTGTGTGTGTGTGTGTGTGTGTGTGTGCGAGTGTATACCTGTCCTTTTTTCTCCTTAAGGTAAGTCTTTCCGCTCCCGGGATTGGAATGACTCCTTACCCTCTCCCTTAAAACCCACATCCTATCGTCTTTCCCTCTCCTTCCATCTTTCCTGATGAAGCAACCATGGGTTGCGAAAGCTTGAGTTTTGTGTGTGTGTTTGTGTTTGTTTGTGTGTCTATCAACATACCAAAGCTTTGTTTGATAAGTTACATCATCTTTGATGCTGTGAGTTACCAAGCAGGAAAGCGCTGGTGGATAGACACAATAAAAAACACACAAACACACACACAAATTTCAAGCTTTCTCAAACCAAGGTTGCTTCATCAGGAAAGAGAGAAGGAGAGGGAAAGACGAAAGGATGTGGGTTTTAAGGGAGAGGGTAAGGAGTCACTCCAATCCCGGGAGTGGAAAGACTTACCTTAGAGGGAAAAAAGGATAGGTATGCACTCACACACACACACACACATATCCATCTGCACACATACAGACACAGGCAGACATATATAAATACAAAGAGGTTGGGCAGAGATGTCATTCGAGGCGGAAGTACAGAAGCAAAGATGTTGATGAATGACAGGTGATGTACGAGGGGCGGCATCTTGAAATTAGCGGAGGTTGAGGCTTGGTGGGTAACAGGAAGAGAGAATATATTGAAGGGCAAGTTCCCATCTCTGGAGTTCTGATAGGTTGGCGTTAGTGGGAAGTATCCAGATAACCCGGACCGTATAACACTGTGCCATGATGTGCTGGCCGTGCACCAAGGCATGTTTAGCCACAGGGTGATCCTCATTACCAACAAACACTGTCTGCCTGTGTCCATTCATGTGAATGGAATGAAATGAAATGAAATGACAGGTGTTGACAAATGCGAAAACTACTGAACTATCAGTTTAAAAGGTCATGACTGCAAAATACTAACGCGAATTCTTTACAGACGAATGGAAAAACTAGTAGAAGCCGACTTTGGGGAAGACCAGTTTGGATTCTGTAGAAATATTGGAACACGTGAGGCAATACTGACCCTACGACTTATCTTTGAAGAGAGATTAAGGAAAGGCAAACCTACATTTCTAGCATTTGTAGACATAGAGAAAGCTTTTGACAATGTGGACTGGAATACTCTCTTTCAAATTCTGAAGGTGGCAGGGGTAAAATACAGGGAGCAAAAGGCTATTTACAATTTGTACAGAAACCAGATGGCAGTTATAAGAGTCGAGGGACACGAAAGGGAAGCAGTGGTTGGGAAGGGAGTGAGACAGGGTTGTAGCCTCTCCCCGATGTTATTCAATCTGTATATTGAGCAAGCAGTGAAGGAAACAAAACAAAAATTCAGAGTAGGTATTAAAATCCATGGAGAAGAAATAAAAACTTTGAGGTTTGCCGATGACAATGTAATTCTGCCAGAGACAGCAAAGGACTTGGACGAGCAGTTGAACAGAATGGATAGTGTCTCGAAAGGAGGATGTAAGATGAACATCAACAAAAGCAAAACGAGGATAATGGAATGTAGTCAAATTAAGTCAGGTGATGCTGAGGGAATTAGATTAGGAAATGAGACACTTAAAGTAGTAAAGGAGTTTTGCTATTTGGAGAGCAAAATAACTGATGATGGTCAAAGTAGGGAGGACATAAAATGTAGACTGGCAATGGCAAGAAAAGCGTTTCTGAAGAAGAGAAACTTGTTAACATCAAGTATAGATTTAAGTGTCAGGAAGTCATTTCTGAAAGTATTTGTATGGAGTGTAGCCATGTATGGAAGTGAAACATGGACAATAAATAGTTTGGACAGGAAGAGTATAGAACCTTTTGAAATGTGGTGCTACAGAAGAATGTTGAAGATTAGATGGGTAGATCACATAACTAATGAGGAGGTATTGAATAGAATTGGAGAGAAGAGGACTTGGTGGCATAACTTGATTAGAAGAAGGGATCGGTTGGTAGGACATGTTCTGAGGCATCAAGGGATCACCAATTTAGTATTGGAGGGGAGTGTGGAGGGTAAAAATTATAGAGGGAGACCAAGAGATGAATACACTAAGTAGATTCAGAAAGATATAGGTTGCAGTAGTTACTGGGAGGTGAAGAAGCTTGCACAGAATAGAGTAGAATGGAGAGCTGCATCAAACCAGTCTCAGGACTGAAGACCACAACAACAACAGTATTGAAAGCAATTGAGACATTAATAACAAATAAATTAACAAATGATGAAGCTGCTGCCCGTTTGTATACAAAATGGGTCAGAACACTGTTGCAGAAACACTGAAAAAAGCATGCCAAATTCAAACAAATGCAGAATCTCCAAGATTGGCGACTCTTTACAGAACCTCATAATTTTGCATGGACACCAATTTGAGACACTTATAACAGTTTCCACAACTAAACTTTATATCGAAACCTGGCAGAAAATCCAAAGTGATATATAAAATATGCTACTGGCAAGACACAGGTAATGCCTTCTCTGTGTTATAGCAATGGAAATACTATTGACGACAGTGCTGCAAAAGCAGAGTTACTAAACACAGCATTTTGACATTCCTTCACAAAAGAAGATGAAGTAAATATTCTAGAATTTGAATTCAGAACAGCTGCCAACGTGAGTAGCTTAGAAGTAGATATCCTCAGAGTTGTTAAGCAACTTAAATCTCTTGATAAAAGAAAGTATTCTGGTCCAGACTGTATACCAACTAGGTTGCTTTCAGAGCATGCTGATGCAAGAGCTTCATTCTCAATACTCATACACAACTGCTCACTCAATGAAAGATCCACACCCAAAGAGTGGAAGGTTGCATAGGCCACACCAATATTCAAGAAAGGTAGTAGGAGTAATCCACTAAATTTGAGGCCCATATCATTCTTGTCAATATGCAGCAGGATTTCAGAACAATTGTTGTGAACATTATGAATTACCTCGAAGAGAATGGTCTATTGATACAAAGTCAATATGGATATAGAAAACATCATTCTTGCGAAAAATACCTGATGTATTGAGTGTTATTGACAAGGGTTTTCAAATTAATTCCATATTTCTAGATTTCCAGAAGGCTTTTGACACTTCACTGCACAAGCAGCTTGTAATGAAATTGCGTGCTTATGGAATATTGTCTAAGTAATGTGACTGGATTCATGATTCCCTGTCAGAGAGGTCAGAGTTTGCAGAAACCGAAAGAAAGTCATTGAGTAAAACAGAAGTGATTCCTGGCGTTCCCCAAGGTAGTGTTATAGGCCCACTGCTGTTCCTTATCTATATAAATGATTTAGGAGACAAACTGAGCAGCCATCTTAGGTTGCTTACAGATGATGCTGTCATTTATCATCTAGTAAACTCATTAGAAGATCAAAACAAATTGCAAAACGATTTAGAAAAGATATCTGAATGGTGCGAAAATTGGCAGTTGACCCTAAATAATGAAAAGTGTGAGGTCATCCACACAAGTACTAAAAGGAGTTTGTTAAACTCCAATTTCATGATAAATAAGATTAGACAAAAGACCATAAATTCAACTAAACACCTTGAAATTACAATTATGAACAATTTAACACATGGAACACATGGAAAATGTTGTGGGGAAGGCAAACAAAACACAGCATTTTATTGGCAGAACACTTAGAAAATGTAGCAGATCTACTAAAGAGAATGCCTACACTACACTTGTCTGTCCTCTTTTGGAGTATTGCTGCACTGTCTGGGATCCTTACCAGATAGTATTAATGGAGTACATTGAGAAAGTTCAATGAAGAGCAGCATGTTATGTATTATTGTGAAATAGGGGAGAGAGTGTCACGGACGTGATGCAGGATTTGGGAGGGACACCATTAAAACAAAGGCATTTTTCACTGTGGCAGAACCCTTTCACAGAAATTTAATCACCAGCTTTCTCCTAGAAATGCCAAAATATTTTGTTGAAGCCAACCTACATAGGCAAAAAGATCATAATAAAAGTATAAGGGAAATCAGAGCTTGCATGGAAAGATACAGATGTTTGTTTTTCCAGTGCACTGTTTGAGAGTGGAATAATGGAGAATTATTGTGAAGGTGGTTTGATGAAACCTCTTCCAGACACTTAAGTGTGGTTTGCAGAATATCCACGAAGATGTAGATGTAGATCTGCAGGGCCCATTGGCAACATTCACGGGGGAACATAAGCATATTTCTGTAGTTTTTGATATGTTTTCAAAACATGCAGAACTCTTGTAAACACAAAAACTACAGCAGAAAAATTAGAAACTTTTAATTTTTATAGTGTGGGATATCAAAGTTACTTTTATCAGACAGTGGACCTCGAGTTACATCTGAAATATTTATGCAATGTATGGGGATGCACAAAAGTAATGACATAAAAATTTCCACTTATTTTTCACAAGGAAACACGAGTAAGGAGGTCACAAAGAAGAACAATGTGTTCTGCAGGATGTAAAGGGACATCCTTCTCTAGCAGTGCTTTTCCTTAACAGAAGTATTCAATATCACAAATATTTTTCGAACTCTGGACAAATCAGTGTTGTCTCACCTGTTCTTCTAAAAAAATTCGCATGATTTTGTACATGATGTATTTCAAGCTAAAATCTATGAAAAGGAATTACTTTACTTTTGTTGTTACAACTGATACGTAATAGCTCTGAATGTATAGATAAAATTATCTTCTTTGGAAAAATTTGAAATTAGAAAATATTTGGCACATTTAAAATTTCTATCATTAATTACACTATCTTGTACTGTTTATTGTGTTTACGTCTGGATTCATTTATAAAATGATAATATAAACTACTAGAAATTCATTTGTCAAGAAAAATTGTAAACCTATGGAATATTGTTATTACCGCAGAGTGAGGTAGTAGTGGGAATGCCTCTAATGTGATCGGACATAACTTTGTATTTTGGATGAGCAATGTAATTTCAGCTTTGTTAATGTGAAAATTCAAAAGACAGTGTGATATAGAAAAATTGACACTGAAAAAACAAAAATTCTGGACACACATTCTTCAAATTTATTTAGATCATTTGGACCATGAGAACATAAAATGGGAAAAATTCAGCTTCAAGAACCAGACCCCTAGACATGAAGAACTAGAGCCAACTGTGCAAGAAGAGATAAGTAAAAAGTTTATTGTAAATCTTACTCCTCTCGAATTATATGAAAAGACTTTATCATATCAGACAGTAGCGACTACAAAGGAGGGCGGGGAAGATTACAAGGATACTGCAGTAAGAAAACCAGTTTGTGGAAAGAATCTACAGAGTTTGGCCCTTGCGAGTTAAAGGTTTGAGACAGACCTACTAATGTTATCAAAGCAGAAACAGAATTTACAGATTTAAATGAAATAGCCCAGCATGGGAAATATGTAGAGGCTAGCTGAAGAAACGACGAAGAAAATGGCATTAGAATGAAAAACGAGACATGATGAAAATATAAAGTCAACTAGTTTCAGAATAGGGGATTTACTGTTGATGAAAACAAAGGAAAAAATCCATTAGTGTAAATGAGGACATATGACAATTTTTGCATATGTATCATAGTCTATTCACAGTAATCAAAATTACTTGTGACAATGCCTGTGTCCTTGTTTCCCCTAAATCTAATAACATATTTGGCTTGAAAATAATAAGCAACTTGTAACCGCACATAAGAATACCAGGGAAGTGCAATCAGTCTACAAAGGACATGACTTAAAGATCACTCATGTGACTGGTTCAAAGATATTGTTCAAATGAGTGGGATCCATACGAAACAGGACTGACAGGAGATGTTGAACATATACAGTGGACAGTATGGATAGTCACAGGCTTGTTTCATCGACAGCACAGTGTTTCAGAGATTCGGAAGGAACTGAACTGGAATACTCTTGAAGATGGACATAAACTACCCCAAGAAAGTCCACTAACAAAGTTTCTAGAACTATCTATAAATGATGACTCTAGGCATATACTACAACCACTTACATATCACTCACACAGGGATTGTGAGGATAAGATTAGAATAATTACCACATACACAGAGGCACTCAAACAATCATTCTTCCTGTGCTCCATACATGATTGAAACTGGTAGAATGGGACGTTGTTGTTGTTGTGGTCTTCAGTCCTGAGACTGGTTTGATGCAGCTCTCCATGCTACTCTATCCTGTGCAAGCTGCTTCATCTCCCAGTACCTACTGCAACCTACATCCTTCTGAATCTGCTTAGTGTATTCATCTCTTGGTCTCCCTCTACGATTTTTACCCTCCACGCTGCCCTCCAATACTAAATTGGTGATCCCTTGGTGCCTCAGAACATGTCCTACCAACCAATCCTTTCTTCTGGTCAAGTTGTGCCACAAACTTCTCTTCTCCCCAATCCTATTTAATACTTCCTCATTAGTTATGTGATCTACCCATCCAATCTTCAGCATTCTTCTGTAGCACCACATTTCGAAAGCTTCTATTCTCTTCTTGTCCAAACTATTTATCGTCCATGTTTCACTTCCATACAAGGCTACACTCCATACAAATACTCTCAGAAACAACTTCTTGACACTTAAATCTATACTCGATGTTAACAAATTTCTCTTCTTCAGAAACGCTTTCCTTGCCATTGCCAGTCTACATTTTATATCCTCTCTACTTCGACCATCATCAGTTATTTTGCTCCCCAAACAGCAAAACTCCTTTACTACTTTAAGTGTCTCATTTCCTAATCTAATTCCCTCAGCATCACCTGACTTAATTTGACTACATTCCATTATCCTTGTTTTGCTTTTGTTGATGTTAATCTTATATCCTCCTTTCAAGACACTGTCCATTCCATGTCATCAGCGAACCCCAAAGTTTTTATTTCTTCTCCATGGATTTTAATACCTACTCTGAATTTTTGTTTTGTTTCCTTTACTGCTTGCTCAATATACAGATTGAATAACATTGGGGAGAGGCTACAACCCTGTCTTACTCCCTTCCTAATTACTGCTTCCCTTTCATGTCCCTCGACTCTTATAACTGCCATCTGATTTCTGTACAAATTGTAAATAGCCTTTCGCTCCCTGTATTTTACCCCTGCCACCTTTAGAATTTGAAAGAGAGTATTCCAGTCAACATTGTCAAAAGCTTTCTCTAAGTCTACAAATGCTAGAAACGTACATTTGCCTTTCCTTAATCTTTCTTCTAAGGTAAGTCGTAAGGTCAGTATTGCCTCACGTGTTCCAGTATTTCTACGGAATCCAAACTGATCTTCCCCGAGGTCAGCTTCTACTAGTTTTTCCATTCGTCTGTAAAGAATTTGTGTTAGTATTTTGCAGCTGTGGCTTATTAAACTGATTGTTCGGTAATTTTCACATCTGTCAACACCTGCTTTCTTTGGGATTGGAATTATTATATGCTTCTTGAAGTCTGAGGGTATTTCGCTTGTTTCATACATCTTGCTCACCAGATGGTAGAGTTTAGTCAGGACTGGCTCTCCCAAGGCCGTCAGTAGTTCCAATGGAATGCTGTCTACTCCCAGGGCCTTGTTTCGACTCAGGTCTTTCAGTGCTCTGTCAAACTCTTCATGCAGTATCATATCTCCCATTTCATCTTCATCTACATCATCTTCCATTTCCATAATATTGTCCTCAAGTACATCGCCCTTGTATAGACCCTCTATATACTCCTTCCACCTTTCTGCTTTCCCTTCTTTGCTTAGAACTGGGTTTCCATCCGAGCTCTTGATGTTCATACAAGTGGTTCTCTTATCTCCAAAGGTCTCTTTAATTTTCCTGTAGGCAGTATCTATCTCAGCTCTAGTGAGATAAGCCTCAACATCCTTACATTTGTGCTCTAGCCATCCCTGCTTAGCCAATTTGCACTTCCTGTCGATCTCATTATTGAGACGTTTGTATTCCTTTTTGCCTGCTTCATTTACTGCATTTTTATATTTTCTCTTTTCATCAATTAAATTCAATATTTCTTCTGTTACCCAAGGATTTCTACTAGCCCTCGTCTTTTTACCTACTAGATCCTCTGCTGCCTTCACTGCTTCATCCCTCAAAACTACCCATTCTTCTTCTACTGTATTTCTTTCACCCATTCCTGTCTATTGTTCCCTTATGCTCTCCCTGAAACTCTGTACAACCTCTGGTTCTTACCCTCTGTCATTCACTTCACAGTGTTTTACAGGGAGTAGATATATATGATGTAAATGTAGTGTCTGTATGTTAAATGTGTGAAATTTCATCCATCTAACATTGAAAGTTTTCTGAATCTGGGAAATATCCAGTTTGTTAATAGAACTGGAACAATTTAGGACAATGAATAAAGTAAGTAGGTAGGAGGTCATTGCTCTTTTTTGAAAACATTGTGGAAGTAATGCCTCCTTGAGCTGTATGATTTCATTCTTATTTTCTGGAATCATTTGCTTTTATAACAATGCTATCAATAGTGTGTCAGATAATGAAAATTATCTTCTACTGTGCTCAATTAGAGGATACTTAAATATGTGTTATTTCAAGGCAGAAATTTTCTTTGTGTCAATCATTAACTTTATGTGGTCATGAGTACTAGTAAAATAATGTACGAGGATGGAAGCCTACATTAAAATGGTATTTCAGCTGCATTTTGATAAAAAGTATCTTGGTTTGTTTTTGAATTAGGGGATGATAAAATCTGGAGGAAAATTATATTGTAGATGCTTAAATTTGATAACAATTTACAGTACTTCATTAATTAATATATTAGATAATGAAGTTTGTCAGTAGTGTTGTGATTTGTTGTTGTGGAGTCTAATTCTTTAGAGTCATTTTCTTTATATATGAAAAGCAAGGCAGGAATCTGTGATTTAAGGAGGTAATGAAGTATTTAAGAAGTGACATAATATGTGAATTAATTGAATATGATGGAATAATATGACTATGGAATAGGGAAGCAGTAATGGCTAATATGACAGATATGAGCACAAAATAGGACAATGGTTAGGGATTTTGATTTGACTTAGTGTAGTTTTGTGAATGTGCTCCTCTGAATAACAAAGTTGGTAAGTATATGATTTGGTTATAATAGAGGGAAACATTCCACGTAGGAAAAATATATCTAAAAACAAAGATGATGTGACTTACCAAATGAAAGTGCTGGCAGGTTGACAGACACACAAACACAAACATACACACAAAATTCAAGCTTTCGCAACAAACTGTTGCCTCATCAGGAAAGAAGGAAGGAGAGGGAAAGACGAAAGGATGTGGGTTTTAAGGGAGAGGGTAAGGAGTCATTCCAATCCCGGGAGCGGAAGGACTTACCTTAGGGGGAAAAAAGGACGGGTATACACTCGCCAAACTCTTTGTCTTTAAATATGTCTGCTTGTGTCTGTATATGTGTGGATGGATATGTGTGTGTGTGCGAGTGTATGCCCGTCCTTTTTTCCCCCTAAGGTAAGTCCTTCCGCTCCCGGGATTGGAATGACTCCTTACCCTCTCCCTTAAAACCCACATCCTTTCATCTTTCCCTCTCCTTCCTTCTTTCCTGATGAGGCAACAATTTGTTGCGAAAGCTTGAATTTTGTGTGTATGTTTGTGTTTGTGTGTCTGTCGACCTGCCAGCACTTTCATTTGGTAAGTCACATCATCTTTGTTTTTAGATATAAGTATATGATTTGATTCATAACAAACAGAAATTAATTATGAAATCTAAAGTATGTACAAGTAAATACCAATTTGCTATGGTAAAACTGTTATGTGAGTTACAGTGAAAGCTGGCACTATCTATGTAACCTATGGCAATTTCAAGAAAAAGTTGAATGAAACATTTCTGTGACATATGTTACTCATCTATGGTTTTAAAAATTTACTGTTTATGTTCGTGCTAAAAGTGATTCCAAGTAATAATATATTATAGCAAGTACACTCATATAATCAATCTGGAAGTTTAAGAAGTGTAATGCAATTTTATAACAAGAGTTAACAGAGATTCATTTTAAATGTTGCAACTATAAAGTCAGATTTTGAGACTTTCAATTGTGTATATTTCCCATTTCAGTAAGTTAAGTGGTCTTACTCAGAGCAGACCGTTAGAGTATAAAAACCAGTTTCCACCCTCCTTGCCACATTGAATAATAATAATGTGAATTTTTTGTGTATAGGAAATGCATAACAAAGTGTGAATTATTCTTCTGCAGATTAGATGATAAGTTCTACTGTTTTTGATAATGTAGAATGTTTTGTTTATTCTTTTCATGTCTGTAGTTTATGAGCACAAATATATCTATGAACACTATTAGGAGGGCCTGGAAATTGACTCACCAAATGGATCTGATAAAGCATGTAAGCATGTTTACTTGTAAAACTTTGTGAATTAACGGAAAAGTAAACTGTGAGTGGTAAAGCAGAAAGTTTCTGTTCAGAATCGTTGAAGTAAAAAATAATGTTTATAATTTCAGGTACTTTAATGTGTTTCAATTTTTGAAAGTTTATGGTTTACTGTTGTATTTTATTATGACCAGGGAAAGTTTAATCATAATTTTACTGGCACTGAATTATCCAATCAGATATTTTTTCAATATCTGTCTGTATAACTCAATGTCGGGAAGGTCTAACATAGCAAGCTAGAACCACTCAACTGCTATGATTACACTCATTTTAATATTGGATATGTTTCTTTCCACTTACTGTTCACTTTTCACACAGTCATCTGCACAATATATATGTAACATGTTCATGAATATTGAAAGCCATTAACCAATGACTTACACTCAAATTTATTATCCACATTCTTATTTTTAATGAGCTGATCCTATTAGTGAGAACACTTTTCATGAGAACTCTTTTAGTAAAAAATACAATTAACTGAAGTACTACTGTTCATCACAAGCAAAATCTTGTGACCTAATCAACAAATTTGGATAAATTAATATACACCATAAAAATGCTGGCAGTGCAATTCTTTAATACATACTTTACACTGCCTGAAACTAATTCACTTACAAACTTACTGATACAAAAATTTTCCATACCATCATATTTTCTAAGGCAGGTTTTGTCTGTGTTCTTCTTAGATTCTATACCTTTATTACTCCAATTTTTGTGGAGCAGATAACATACTTCACCAATTAAAAAATAAACCACTAATTAACATTTTGCATGACAGATCATAATGTAAAATATTTTTCAAGATGGAAGCCACACTCATATGTAGCTTATTCCCAAGACTGATGCGTAATTCAGATATATACACTTTTCTGAATTCCTAACTGTCTGAGAATACAGTCCATTAAGAATACTAAAATCTGTTGTTGTGGTCTTCAGTCCTGAGACTGGTTTGATGCAGCTCTCCATGCTACTCTATCCTGTGCTTCATCTCCCAGTATCTACTGCAGCTTACATTCTTCTGAATCTGCTTAGTGTATTCTCTAACCCAGCTATTTTTCAAACAACTACGCAGTTTAAAAAATCAACAAACAACTTTACATCAGTCTTTATAATACTGACCCCCACCACAAACTTGTGAGGCTGGGCTCAGAAATAGTGATGGTAATGTATATATAATTCATTACAATTCGCACTAGTAACAATGCAATATAATTGCATAATTCTCACAAGTAAAGTTCATATTTGAAAATGAAACACAAGGTAACTAAGTGTAACCATTTCACAGGATATAGTAGAGCACACATTTAGATTCTAAATGGGAAAAAATTTTACCAATGAATATATTCACCACTCATGATAGGACACTAGCTAATACTAATATTTAAATAAATGGACAAACATTTGGAAAAACAGAGAGAACAAAATTTATAAGTACATGGACACAATAGAAAATGAACTGAGATGAATATGTAGACTGTATAAGGAGAAAATGGAGCAAAGTATGTTTCATAATATTAATATTAAGAAATTGTACATAATGTGCAAAGCTCAAGACTACATAATTTGTTTATGATCACTCAGTATTTAAATATGTCATAGTATTTTGGGGAAATTGTGGAGCAAGTTTGAAATCATTTAAATTACTGAAAAATATTACTGGACTTATTGAAGGGATACACCAAAGGTCATTATGCAGGCCATTGTTTAAGAAAATACTAGAAAATTTAATTATTATAAAAAAATTTAAAGTAACAGTCCATCCATCACCCATAATGAATCTCTATATAGCTAACATGCAGCACAAACTGATGGCATAAACATACAACAGAACATACAGCACTATTACAGAGTGACATACCCCATCTTGGCATCAAACTGGATAATTACCTAAATCCACAACAATAATAATGGACAGAAAGAATTTCAAATCGACTATGAAGGACTGCTTGGTCAAGTACTGTTTCTAAACATTGAAGGAGTATATAGTAAAATAAAACCAATTAATATTGAATTTACAAAGTGTATAGTATAATAAAATATTGTTTAATATTAGCGTTTGCTATAATAATAAGCAAAAAATTTCAAGAAATATGTTAGGAATTAAGAAATGGTATAAAATTTTTTGTCATAGTGCATTTTAGAGTCACTGATTCAATAAATAAATACACCACAGTCTTCCATTCAAGAAGTCATCAAAATAAACAGGTATGGAAATTTCAAAAACAAAGAACATAACATCATAATATTTGAAGAAAAGGTTTTCCACTTGCTGCAATCCTTCTATGGCTGGCAGCATGCTAGAAACTGGCCAGAAGAAGACCCAAATGTCAGGATGCTTCACATTAACACAACATTTGGTTCTATACTCGTTTTCAATCTACCCATTAATGCTTCATTCAATGAAATTTACTACCATTTCTCTTTATACTGTAGAGCTTAATCTTGTACTTGAGCCTGCTGACATATAAGCTTAGTCATAACACAATCAAACACTTGTAATGGGCTATAATTACTTATATCAACCTGCTTGCTTTGTTTAACTTATTTATATTATTTTAAGCAGAGACAAAGATCACTAAATTAATTAAGCTGCCCAGAATTACTATTTATTCTCTGTTTATTCCTACTGTTGTTCTGCCAGGAATTTTAATAACATCACAAGCTTTTAACTGCAAGGGTTTGGTATTTTGTTAGCACGCAATAATCATTTCAGTTTATGTGCACCACTCTTTGAGCTGTCAAACATGATACAGTCCATGTCTGTTTCTTTCAATTTGTATTTATTTATATTCTGCTATCTAACATTTTACATGTTACTGGTGTAAATATTTACTTATAAATTTAAGGGAAAGAGTATGTAACATTTCAAGATATTTCAATCAATGTTAAAATTTTAAATACAATCTCAGTATTATATATCCAGGAACCTATTAAGAGACCATTTGATATCATTTGTATTTTCTACATTTTCTAGTGTTAAACTTGGTGTGACAGTAATTTGTGAGAGCTTCATTTTACTTAAATTTGATTCCTCATACTTTTTATACTGAATACTTTCCTTTTTTAAAACAAGTCTTCTTAAACAAATTTAAATATTCCACAGAAGACAAAATGGACAGTTTTCGGAAGTCTGTTGAAAAAACTGAGGCTAACATATTTGTGGCTGTCAGGAACCTTAGTCAGCTTACTGTGGGATAAATCAATTGATTGTCTAGTACTTGTGATGTGTTCATGTATTAACATCATATGGCTAAAATTATTTAAATTCTGTTTAACACTGGGGAGGCCATTATAATATTTGCTATTTGAAATGATCTTTATGTGATTCTCTTTGAGTAAGTGCTGCTATACAACTGACACCCTCTTTTTGGCCACTTGAAAACAATTTTTGGGTAGTTATCCCATAGAAGAATAATGTATGTAAGGGGAAGTGGGAAAATGCAAAATATGCATACACTAATAGAGTTTTGTTTATATCATTCCTCATAATATAAAACAGATAAATCATTCCAAACAATTTAGAGCATAATTTTTCTGTATGACTCACCCAGCTGAGTTTCTGTTCTATGCCGAAACCCAATTGTTTAATTATTTTGAAATCTTCATCAGTGATAGTTGAACTGAAAACTTTGTTTTCATGTTTACTATCATTAATTTGTAAATTTTACTGGAACCAGTTAGGACATCTAGCATTGCTATGTTTAAGCTGTGTCACAGCTCCTCTAGATCAGCCACTTGTGAAATTAGAGTTGTATCACCTGTGTACATTACAGCCTCACATGGCAACAATGAGCATAAATAATTAAAATCATTAAAATACAGGAAACAAACAAGTTCCAAGTGATAACAGATGCCTTTTGTAACAGGTAAGCCATCTGATCTTTCATTGTTTTTGTTACTAACTGTTCTCTGTTGCTTGGATATAACTCAATAAGGTGAAGAGCATGCTCCCCAGCTCCATAGTTATGAAGATTTTTGATAAGTGTACTACCACACACAGTATCAAAAGCTCTTCTCAAAGCCAGAAGAGCTGCAAAGATTATTTGGTTAAGCTCAAAAGACTCATAATTTTGTGATAATGGTCTCAACTGCTTTGATGTTGGAAAGATGAGATCTGTAACCATATTGAACATGGGTTATTTTGCTCAAAATGCTGGTTCATCTGTTTCTGCATACAATATTGTATTATTTTTAATATTGTTGAAAAGAGTGAGATGGGTTGATAGTTATTAAGGGACTTTCTTATGGGTAGATGTTACAATAGAAATTTTTACTTAATTGGGAAAGATTCCTTCATGTAGCATTTGACTGATGATATTGGTTAGTGGCAGTACAGTCCCTTTCTTTATATTTGAGTGAAAATGGCAGTACAATCCCTTTCTTTATATTTGAGTGAAAATAATCAATTTTGACAATACAATGCAATTAGGTTCATAATAAATCTACTCACCAAGCAGTGGCAGGAGAAAACTTATATAAAAGTGAAGGAAATACGCAAATTTTTAAAGCCAGTGGGTTCTTCTAGCAGAAGGGTTGTAGAGGAAGGAAGAGCGATGAAGGAAAAGGCCTGGTGAGGTTTAGGAAATTGGGAGGCTTACAGAGAAGTCACCCAGTATCTTGGGTCAGAGGACACTCACCATATAGCATGAGAAGGAAAGGCTTGCTTCTCATTCCATTCAGTAAGTCTGCTCTGATCCAGGGTTCTTAATGACCTTTCTGCAGTTCTACCAATTTCCTAAACCTCAAGAGTCCTTTTCCTTTACTCCTATTCCTTCTACTACAATCCTTCTGCCAGAAGAAGGAACCTCTGTCCCTAAAAAATTGCACATTTCCCTAACTTTTATGTGCATTTTCTCCTGGTCCCACTTGGTGAGAAGATTTTTTTATTCATCCAGTTACATTATAATTTATTAATATTTTTTTATTACATAATTTTACAGTACATAGAAATCTTCTGCGTTTGTGTTGCTAAGTTTGGAAACTGCTTCACCAACTTGTTTGTAAGATACATGAGACTAGCATAAGCTATCAGGTGGTTTACTGACTAGAACTAGGAGCAGAGCTTAGGCTTTATTTAAATCTTCACAGAGATTTTTATTTGAGCCAGAACTGGTAAAGTGTGCATTTGAGGTGTTTAGTTGGATTAGAATGTTGTTGTGCTTATTTTCAGAGCCTATTTCTGTTTTAATAACTTTTCATCTTGCTTTACACCTGTTTTTTTTAGTGGGGTATATAATTGTCATTTGCTTTCCTCTTGGCTGCTCTAATTTCTGGCATGTACGCCAATCTAACTGCTGCATAAGCTTTCTTGTCAGATTGTCTCTGATGCATTCTGCCATAGTGCACCATTATTTATTCCATAAGCTTGCTCAGGTGTGGGGTGTACCTGTTCCTCAGTTCATGAGGTTTATTACATTGGTTCAGCTTTTTGTGATCTTTTTGCAATATCTGGGTCAACAAGTTTTCTACTAATAATTCCAAAAATTGGTGTTGATCCATTGGCAGACATATCATTAGTGAGAAATGTAACTAAATTTATGTGATTTAACTTGTTTTTCAACTGAATCAATTTATATATGTTCATTGATTGATCTGATTACCCTTCCTTGTTCAGCTGAAGAGATTGCCTGGGCCACAGTCCTATGTGATCTGAAATTCCAAAGTTTACAGTACCAAATTTAGTTTTATATAGTCAGAAGCTGCACATTATATTATCCAACTTGCTTTGAACCTGATAGATTTTTCATTTAGGCAATACTAGTTTATTGATCTTAATGTGTGTAAAGGGTGCTTCACATTTTTATTACTATATATAATGTCTATGTTACTGTTACCAAATATCAGCACTCCACCAATTTTGTACTTAACAGCTTTATTATCAATTTTTCAAGATACTCTGCAAATAAAGTTATTACTACAGGAGTGGTACACTGATTCAGCAATTACTTCCTGACTTGGTTTCAGTATCACTGTAACATCAGAAACTGCTTCCACACAACAAGAACATACATCTATCATTTCATATACTAAATTATTTGTTTCTTTGGCAAAGACTGAAACACCATCATACTTCAGACTTGTGCTACAGTAACATGTTGCTGACTAGTATTGATAAGGTACATTTAATACAGGTTTGCAGTAAGTGAGCCATTATTCGTTTGCGATCAAAACATCATTAATTAATTCTTCAAATCAATATTCCATTTCTGTATGTTTATTTTTAAGTGATAGTCTATTAGTACACAAGAGAATCACATTTTTTCCTCTGATGTTTGGTCTTAGCCTATCTATCTGGTTGGACGCACAAAATTCTAGACTACTGAAGAATTGATGAGTCAGTCTCTTTAGTGGGAGTTTTTCAAATATGTCATTCTTTTTTCCTCAGACATGGAAAGCTATCTCAGAAGACAAAATATAGTTCTCTGTTCTCGCTTATGAGTACATGCACATATTTATTATTAGTCTGTCCCAACACTATAGAAGGAAATCCAAAACTGAAATGTCAGGAAAGTGGAGCAACATCCAATTATGAGGTCTGGCATCATGTAATATATTATGACCAATATTATTATTAGTTTACTCAATTTAAAAACATCACCTGCACCACTGTAATGGCACTCGAAAGCTTTTGGATAAGGATGTATTGTGATATGATACTTTTTAAACCTTGAGGTGGAAACATTTTGACCTACAATAATTAAATATGAAAGACAAAAAAGTAAAACTGCAGGTGTATGATTCACCTTAAATGTTACGAAAATCTGTCACAATAGGGAAAAAATCTGTTGTTACATTTTAAAAAGAACCATAGAGTCTTGTAATTTTTAGCACATAAAAAAGGTTCTTAAGCATAATGACCAAGTGGAAAACTACTCTCTCCTGTCCAAAACATCAGTTGTTGTGACTTTTGTTTCAATACCCCCACAAATTTATGAAGTCTCACACATGATGCATTAGTTATCAACAGCTGTGCTTTATTTTCCACAAAATTAAATAGAAGATGAATTTTAAAAAACAATTGAAAGTTATAAAGAGTGAAATGGACTCCAACAGACATCCCTTCATAGAGAAACTGCACTCCTGATGTTATAACTTTGAATGGTGCTGACAGTGAATGCAGATGCAAAAACTTCAGTCTACAATTTCAAACCAAAAAACAAGCTTAGCAGAAAATATTCTGACACTTAATTGCTGAACCAGACAAAGTGAATGACACAGGAGGTTAGAATGGTAATCCATGGACATAACACTAACTCAGAGACAGAAAATCTAGCATTTACAGGAATCATCTAAAATATCAGTATCATGACCAGTAACAGGCTTAACAGTATGGTGTGGATTACTGAAAATGTGGTCAACTGTATCCATAACAAATCAGTAGAAGATTTGTTCCCAATATATTTACACACAAAAATCAGATTCTCTATAGCCTAGAGAATTAAAGCTGTCCGATGTTGTGTGACTTGAAATATTATGTCAAACATATATGATGTCAGGATTTGACTAAATATTAGCATTTTGAATAAGGCAGAATAAAATTTGGTATTCAATGGTTCATTACACAAACAATTTCAGTCTCTTTAGACAGACTCTCCAAATCACTATAAATTGAAGTCTACTTTCTTCTTATTGTACCATATATTAAAGCTGCTCCCTGTTTAATTTCTTTATGGACTATGGGGGCCACCTGTGTGCAAGCTATTATTAGTCTACTGTTATGTTAATGGTTTTTGTAGGAGTCATATCTAGTGGGTTGCAGAATATTTGTAAATAAAACTTGTTCTTGTAATTTTCTGAGTAAGTTTTTGTGTAACATTTGGTGTCTTTTTGTCATTTCTTTTACATTCTGCCAACAAGAATGAATCTCATATAACGTTAATTATACGTTCTGAATTGCAGACAGGCACAACAAAAAGACTGTTACACACTAAGCTTTTGGCCAAATCCTTTTTCAGAAAAGAAAGGGAAACACATATACATGCACCCAAGCAGGCATGCCCCATTCACAATGACTGATACCTCTAGCCACTCTAACCAGACTTCAACTGCTGCAGTGAACTACATCAGCAATCAGGAGTGTGACAGCGTTTGGGGAGCGATAGCAGAGTACAAATGGGGGCAAGAGAAGAGCACT
Organism: Schistocerca serialis cubense; assembly: GCF_023864345.2. NCBI lineage: Eukaryota > Metazoa > Arthropoda > Insecta > Orthoptera > Acrididae > Schistocerca > Schistocerca serialis. The sequence goes on along the minus strand of NC_064638.1, from coordinate 677,393,764 downwards.
GCCTTGCACAGCATGCATGGACTAGAAGGCTGCAGAATAAGGCTGCCAGGAGCAGCTTCGGGAGGCTGTGTGTGATGTAGGATGGAGTGGAAAACAAGAAGAGCAGAGAGGGCAAGAGACTGGTGGGTGCTTTGACAGAGAGTGAAAACAATGGGGGTGAGGGGATGTGGATTGGGATGAGGTTGTAGGACAAGGGGATGGAAACTGTTGGGTATGGGGTGTAGGGAGAGTAGGTTATCATTGGTTGAGGAGTGAGAATAGATTGTAAGGATAACTCTTATCTATACAGTTCGGTAAAGCTGGTGATGGAGGGGAGGATTCAGGTGGTCCAGGTTGTGAAGCAGATATGCCCTCCTCAGTTGGCCAGGCTTATCGAAGGGATTTTTTAGTCCCTCTCGTTCAGTCTGGCCACCTGAGGAAGGTGTATCTGCAGTGACGAGAACTTCCCTGCTGAGTATACTGAGTGTCTCACAAAGGTCTTTCCAAACAAGCACTATCCCATGACTTAGTCCATAAATAGATTTCCTGTGCCACACTCCCACACACCCCTAATCATCTCACCACCTCCATGAACCTGCTACAAATGAGCACCCATTTCATCACCAAATACCAAACCAGACTGGAACAAGTGAACTAAATCCTTCCTCAGGGCTTTGATCATCTATGTCATGCTCTGAAATAAGGGGCTATGCACCCAAGGTCCTACCCCATCCCCTTAAAGTGGTATATCATTCACTCAACCTCATCAACATCCTACTCCATCCCTATGCTACTCCCAGTCCCAGTCCATTACCCTCTCTGCTTCTCTTGTTTCCTACTCCATCCTCTCTCCCCCACAGCCTCTTGATTCTGTCCCTGGCAGCCTTGTCCTGTTGCTTTCTAGTCCCTGCACACACTGCCAGGCAGCACTCTCCTCTCCCCATAGCCACACTCTGTTATCTTCCCCCCTTCTGTGCCCCTCTCCTGACTGCTGCCTTCATTCAGCACAACAGCTGCTATCCAGCTAGAGCTGCTGGAGATAGTGGTCATGTGTGAATGAGATGTGGACACTTGTGTGAATGGGGTGTGATTTCCTTTCTTTTCTGAAGAAGGCTTTGGCCAAAATCTTAGTGTGTAACAGTCTTTTTGTTGTGCCTGTCTGCAACTCAGCGTTTCATCTTTATGGAGAATAGCAATGTATCCTTTTCATAATTGCTTATATTCCAACCTGGACTCTCTACTGTTTAATTCTGCTTCTCTCATTTTGGAATTACTGTACAGGCCAAAAAAAGTGTTAACTAGAAACAGAATTAAAAGTGTTGATCATCTAAACAATATTATGAATAGGACAGATTTCTACTCACCATATCACAGAGATGATGACTGAGACACAGATAGGTACAACAAAATGACTGCCAAACAAGAAAGCTAGCCTTGGCAGCCAGCGAGCGTGCTCATGTGTGTGTGTGAGTTGTGTTTGCTTGAGTGTGTGTGTCTAATTCTAATGAAGGCCTTTTTGGCTGAAAGCTTACTTATTTAACAGTCTTTATGTTGTGCCTATCTGCGACTTGTCATCACAGCTACATCAAGAGTAGCATTCTATCCTTTCATAATACTGGCATTATTCCATCTTGGATTTCCCATTGTTTGATCTACACAGAATGATGAAGCACAGATGTAATATAAAAGTAGAAACATTAGCAGTAACAGAAGAAGTACAACTTTTGCTGTTCATACCTTGTCTATGAGATCTTTGATCATTCCATTCCATCTACCTTCTTCATCCATGTTTCCAAATTTACCATCTGCCACTTCATAAATTTCAATCTCAAAATTAGTGATATTGCGGATTGCATTGATCAAGTCAATGCAATAACCTTTAAACTTTGTACTTCCATTTTCATCCTGATATTTTATAACAAATGGTTGTTGCTGTCAATAATAACAAGATTTCAAATATAATATGCTAAACACTACAGAGAAAGAAAAATTAATGCTCATATAATTCCAGTTTCAGTTCACCTACATTTGTAAAGGTATTCATCTAACTTTACACAACAAAAACTTCATATCAGCAGGACAAAGATTGGAATTATTAAACTCAAATATCAAAGTTCATTATGAGTAACATATTCAGTCATGTAACCTATAAATTATAGCATTGATTGTAGCATGTTCTTATGCAACAGCAGTGTTATTTCTTATGCAATTGTTTTTATAAAATTTAAAGTTTGAATTATAACCTCACTTAACATTTTTAATTAATGTATCAGTATGTTACAAGATATGATGCTGTAGGCACTGTACATTGTTATGCTATATTCAGCATGAGCAACTAATGCTAGAAATACCTTCTAAATGACAGCAACATAGAAGATGGAATCCTTGGAAACTGTGTACTACAGCTACAGTACAAAAAACAGAATTTGAGTTTCAAAGCTATAGCAGAGAATGATAATAAATGAAACAATAAATCGAGTGTATATAAAGCTATTCAAAAACAGGTTGCCAAACAGAGGCCACAAAACATAGGAACACAGTTCAATTGCTGCTGGACAGTGAATAGTATGAAGTGTACCCATTTGGTGAAGCATAATACTAGTTTGTTTCTTGTCAAACACAGATCAGCAAGCCTGAGATCACAGGATCAACAATTTGATGTTACAGATCTTGAATAATGGGAAGCATAGATGTAATAAACAGACTGTCCTTCATTTACCCAAACAGATGAATATTGGGTGGTATAAGCTTGGTGAACCAGGAAGGCTCTGACAATGAACGTAGTTTTATTACCCACCTATTCTGATCCAACAACATAAAATAGTGTTGTTCAGGTAACCCCACTCAAAAGTTTCAAAGTGCCAGGAAATTAAATCATTCAAATATTTTTGAAGGTGGGTAGGATCTCGTTTTCTAGCATCTCTAGGTAGGTACCGTGTTACAGATTTTCCATGAAACAGAAAGCTCCATAAATGGCACCTTTACAGAATGTCTTCCATGTCTGGTAGCTATCAGAGGACTTTCTAAGATTATGGCACTTAATGTTGCCAGAAAGATTAAATATTGGTTAATCAGCAAAAAACTTACAGTAAAATTATTTTTTCCTTTCTTTACCTCAATAAGCACTATTGCCATCAGGATGCAAAGGCTACATTAACTATAGCTTACACTGTCAATTTTGTAACAATTTCAACAGGACACAAATGAGCTCAAAATTTTCATCTGATGGATGAGATTAACACTGTTTTTCCATTTGCATTTGTAAACAACTATTAATTTTTACATTATCTGTTTCTTTATGATAAAGTAACTGCTTCTTGGATTGATAAACTGCACATTTAGGTAGTCTGCAAGAAGACGTGGTATCCAGGCTGTGTATCAGATGTGTCATGTTTGGGGCCTACACAGCCTTGCAAAAAATGTAAATTATTAACAAGTCTACCAAAAATCCAGAAAAATCCAGAAAAATCAACTTTTTAAATGAACCTTGCAGACATTAGCAAGCATATAAAATTCATTTTAACTGAACATATTTTTAAGTGAACTTGCACTAAGTATACAGTACCAGAAGTACAGTTTTTCACATGGACTATACATTCTCTCCTTCTACACTGTCAGTGTTCCTCTGGGACTTCCTTTCTATACTGCTCTGGATATTGGTTTACACATATGCATGGTACAGAAAACATAGGAAAACATAGCAAAATCAAAATTAATTCTCATACAGATAAAAAAGTCTGGAGAATTATTCATAAAATACAAAAACATCAATGCAATAGCAGTTAATTAGCTTACAGAGCAAGTGTCAAGGAAGTGGTTATTTCCTTCCCCAATTTTAAATTAGATTTGTACTATGAATTTGCCTACAAAAATGTATTCAATTTATACAAATGTCCAGAGGTGACACACTCCTTCAGCTTTCTTTTGAAGTTGGTCAGTACTTCTATGCTCTTTATGCTTAGTGTCAATCAGTTATAAAATAAGGCACTTTATCCATAATTTTAAGCATTTTTGTACAAACAAAGCAATTGGTTGACAAGTCCTATATCATTTCGATGATGTACTACAAGGACGCTAATAAATTGAATTGAATTGAATTGAATTGCCTCTAGTTCTTGTCCTGTATTCATGAAAGCCTCTGTTTAATGTCACTGCCCAGTTGATAATTTCAATTCTTTCCATTTATTTTTACAGGATTCCAAAGATGCTACAATCCCTACATAGCTGATGGTTTTCTCTTGCAGTTTTAAAATTCCATTAATATGCACATCTGCTGCTCCTCCCAGTATCTGTCAGAAAGACTGTCTTGTACAACTACAAGACAAAATATCCTAACAGTGACTGAGATGGTATGGACAAATGCAATGCATGGATGCTAACAGGCTACTAATACTATTGTATGAGAGACAGAAGATCAAGAGGATGAACAAGACTAAGGTGCAAGGATATGGCAAAATCTAATTTAACACTGAACAACGAGGACATACGTGGGACACCACTGAAGAAGGACAGACATTTTTAATGACCATAATTGCTGCAGAAGCTCATATTCTGATGCACTGAATAAGATGGAATGATGTGGGAAACAAAGATGACGATGTAGAATGGTATAAGCACAGTCCATTTTCAGTAAAGTTTTGGTATCCCTGTGTACGAACTTGTGCTTCATCACAAATACATTTGTACTTCTTTATAGTGGGTATTGTCAGTGTGTTTTCTCACATCAGAAATCTATCATCTTCTATACCCAAGAACATGTTACAGTCTATTTCTTTTATGACTGCATCCACAAAGCTATATTTATATACAAGATAAAGAGTGGAGATCCTAGTACAAAGCCCTGAGCTAATACAATTTTATCTTCAGATAACCAAAGTAGGCAATTTTTCAATATTAACACACTGGTGTTTTATTTGTATACACTGATGTCTATTTTTTAGAAAAGTTGGAGGCTTCCTGCCTTATGTCATAGTACAGCAGTTTCAGAGTAAGTCTAATATGGACACAATTATGGTTGTAAAGGTCTAAGTATAATCTGGATACATCCCTCCTACGTTTGTGATTAAACTTTCATTTCTATCTTTATGGATCAGTCACTTCTTAAACCCATGCTGTGATTTATTTAAGATGTTTATAGTGTATAATGACAAAACCCAGCAGAGGGTGGGACTGACGCAAGTTGCTACATTCTGCAAACTACTATTTTTGTTTTCAGTGTAACTACAAAATTTTGAAACATAGTTTTATACTGGCAAAATTGAGTTTCTATCTTTTGATGTGAATTAAAAATAAAATTTAGAATTCTGTTTTTAGCTAAAATTTATCCACAACATTACAATAAATACAAGCTTTGAACTGTAGTAAAGAGAATCAGTATGCTAAAATTATTTACACACCTCAACTAAAGTGTGGGTATCGTAGAGTTAACTACAATGATTTATTACAGCACACCCATTGAGGTTTGTACAATACCTTATTAGCAAAATAAACATAATTCCTTCTGAAAACAACAATGATTTTGGTTAGTTACAAAAAAATAATTACAAAACAAAGCAAGCTCTCTCCTAAGTGTACATCTTGTAAACAGAAACAGAGAAAATCTTTATCTGATTATGATGATTATCAGTCTTTAGTAGTGAGAATGTCCTCTCACACAAGGATGGGTTCTTCCATTCTGTGAAGCATCCTCTGGATGAGCCTCAAGTTTATCTTGGGATGTGAGGTCTCACTCCTCAATGGCAGCTTCAGTGAGAGTCTGCAGATTGTCAAGTTGATTAGGATGCTGGTCAGTGGCCACCTTCAATGGGTCCAATGCATGCTCAACAGCATTCATTTCTGGGGGATGTGCTGGCCAATACATTTGATTGGTGCTGCATTTTTCAAGAGACTGAGAAACTGCTAAAATGCATTGTCATTGACTTGGATGAAGTTGTCACTGATTTCACATCTGTAGGGCCTTACAGTCATTTGTAGGACTTCTTGATGGTATCTGGGATGAGTCAAATTGCTATAAATGGGAATTTGGGGGGGTTCTGTTGTCCCATCATTATTACCACCCAGAATGTTACACTTCCACATTCCACATCCCAGTGGGTGGACTTCCTAAACATATCGGCATTCCTGGTGTCATCTAGCACTTCTCGAATTGCTAACACGACCAGTGTCTGATCGCAAACCGCGAACCAATTCTGCTCTTATCAGAAGACATGACATTACTCTATTCTGCAATGATCCAATGTTGATGTGGAAGAGTCCAGATCCTTCAATTGTGTCACTTCAGTTGGTTCAGTGCAAAACTTCTCATTAGTCTTCAGGAATGAAGACCACCCTGTTACAATCTTCTACACACTATTTGGTCTGAGATATGAATCCTGTCACCCAGGAGAAGCCATTTCCAATATTTCTGGCAGCTGATGTTGGGCACCTGTGAGCTGACAGTTGGAGGAAACAATCTTGCATTGGTATTGTCATATGAGGACAAGCATGCAGGGTCTATCATTCACATTTCCCATCTCTCTGTATCTTCTCTTAGACATACCACTTTGAGTTACACATAATCACCATCTTGCTGTGTATGACCTGCTGAAAGGAAAGCTACTATCCTGACTTTATCAATGTGTTGTATGCCACTATGTGGCATGTTACTGCAGTGCTGAGCACAAACTGAATGAAGCTGTTGTTGATACGAGACTGCTTACAGTTTACTGTTGTGGCAGCAGTATGTTTATATGACTGGGAAATGGACACTTAGCATGCCAGCAGTAATCACCATCCAGTGTATGGACTCTAACTGAATAATTCATGAAGTGCCTAGGTCAATAAGACCTATAGTATCATAGACTACATTTTATTGTAGTATTCCAAACTTTTGTTGAGCAGTGTGCATTAATTACAATGAAATTCCTACTAAGAATGTAAAATATAACAATTTAAAGCTAAGTAAGAGGTAACAGAATTGTAGGAATAAGAGTATCATTTAGATTTGGTTGCAATCAACTTCAGAACAGGCTGAGAATATCATAACTAACTGTGACAGATGTATTTTAAGCCTTGGTGATGGTAAGTAGCAGGTTATTAGACTGACCAGAGGCAAAGGATGTAGGACTGACACTGTGTGACCAATCTACATCTACATCTATATATCTACTCCACTAGCCACCAAGCGGTGTGTGGTGGAGGGCACTATTCATGCCACAGTCATATTCCCCCCTCCCCCGTTCCACTCGCGGATCACGCTAAGGTAAAACAACTGTCTGACTGCTTATTCTTGGTGAAATAGAGATTGTATACCCAAATTAAGCCCTTAGGGGATGAAGTTGACATTTTTATTTTATCATTTAAAGTGCTGCGGCAAGACACAAATAGTGTGGAGAAAGTAATTATGTTATTTATGATAAAATGGCTACTGAGAGCATAAATTACAACAGTGAAAAGCTACGCAAGGACACAGGTTACACCACACAGAGAGGTAGTAGAAGCAAGACTACCATCCAACATCCTTGGTATCAATTTGTTGTAAAGTTCTAGAACATATTCTGCGCTCAAACATAATAAAGTATCTTGAACAGAATGACCTCCTCAAAGCCAACCACCACGGTTTTCAAAAACATCAATCATGTGAAACCCAAGTTGCACTTTTCACACAACACATTGAAAGCTTTGGATCAAGGCAACCAGGTAGAGGCAGTGTATCTTAATTTCTGAAAAGCATTTGACTCAGTACTGCACCTACACTTATTGTCAAAAGAATGATCACATGGGGTATCAAGTGAAATTTGTAACTGGATTGAGGACTTTTAGGTAGGGAGGACACAGCATGTTACCTTGGATGGAGAGTCATCATCAGATGTAGAAGAAAATTCAGGTGTGCTCCTGGTAAGTGTGTTGGCACCCTTGCTGTTCATGTTGTATATTAATGACCTTGCAGACAATATTAATACTAAAATCAGGCTTTTTGCAGATGATGCAGTTACCTATGACGAAGTACTGTCTGAGAGAAGCTGCATAAACATTCAGTCAGATCGTGATAAGATTTCATCATGGTGCAGAGATTGGCAACTTGCTCTAAATATTCAGAAACGTAAAATTGTGCACTTCACAAAATTAAAAAAACATAGTATCCTATGACTATAATATCAATGAGTCACTGTTGGAATCAGGCAACTCATACAAATACCTGGGTGTAGCACTTTGTTCAGATATAAAATGGAATTATCACATAGGTTCCGTCTTGGGTAAAGCAAGTAGCAGACATTAGTTTATTGGTAGAATACTGGGGAAGTGCAATCAGTCTACTGAAGAGACTGGTTACACATCACTTGTGTGACCCACTCTAGAATATTGCTCAGATGTGTGGGTCCATACCGGACAGGACTAACAGGGGATATTGCACATATACAGAGAAGGGCAGTATAAAGGTTTGTTTAATTCAAAGGGCAGGGAGTCACAGAGATGCAAACTCTTGATGGTAGACATAAGCTACCCCAAGGAAGTCTATTAACACAGTTTCAAGAACCAGCTTTAAATGATTACTCAAGGGATATACTACAATCCCCTACGTGTCGCTCACACACGGAACCTTAGGATAAGATTAGAATGATTACTGCACGCACAGAGACAATCAATCATTCTTCCCAGGCTCTATATGTGAATGAAACAGGTAGAAACCATAATAACCGGTACAATGGGATGCACCCTCTGCCATGAACCTCACGGTGGTTTGCAGAGTGTAGATGTAGGAATGTGAACAGCATTTAGTTTTGATTGTGACCAACTTCAGGACAGATAGAATACATGGATTGATCATTTCAGTAAGCCTGTGTGATGGCAAGTACCAGGTTACTGGCCTGAACAAGTAGGGAGATGTAGGACTTTGGGAGACGGAGTCCACATAACCCTTTTGAGAATGAAATTGGTATTCTCAGTTTAATCAGGATGACTAATATCTAATTTCAAAAGCTTAATGCCCGGCTGATAAAAAAAATGCCTGGCTGATATTCTTTTACAAAATAACAGGTCCAGATAAATTTTTGTATTATTATACAAGAAGAAAGTCTTTCTAGATATTAGAAAGCTGTAGGCAGAGGCACAAATGTGAAGTCACAACTTTGCTAAATTTGAAACCATATGTTCATTCGCATGAGAAAAAACTAGAAAATATAAATAGAACTGATCAGCAATTAATTATGAAAGTCACACAGGACTTAGTGTCATGGAAGGTATGTAAGACACATCTACCTTTTTCTGTTTACATTAATTGGTGAATTCTATTTTGTGCTTTCTTACTATGTGGCACTAGATAACTTCCTTAATTAATTACTAAATTCTTTTGCTCCTTCATATTTCTTTGGTCTGTACTGTAGACTGAAGAAACTTAATTCTGAAAGCTATCATTTTAATGACTATCTGAATTGATATTTGCCAGCAGTTCCATTTTGATTGGACTTTTTCCGTCATAGCAGATTTTGAGTTCCATAAAATTGTTTTAAAGGATTCTTTTTCTAGAATCTTGATGCACTGATCTTTGCTCTCAACAGTTATATGGCACAGAGATGAAATCAATATACTCATTGACATCTCTGGAAATGAACATGAAACACAGCAACATCTCCTAGTATTAATACAAAATTGTGTCAGATACCTTCAAAATCTTACATTCACATGTTATAATATGATCTCCTCTACAATTAGTAGCAATAAACAGAATACTTTCCAAATTAAATCTGAGCTTTATGCACACTTGGTAAGATAGAAAAGAATTTTCAGGAAGAAATTGCACATTTGGTGCCTACAGGACATTTTCTGGTCATCTTTAATGCATAACACTGTTGTGACTCGCCGATCATTCAAAGTGCCGCCGCGCAATTACGTGCGTCCTATATGTGCGGCACTGTCTGCCAGCCATGCAGCAGCTGCGCCACCTAAGCGGCCAGCCGAGCAGCGGCCGCTAGACTGGGACTCAGTGCTCATTCGAATGCTAATGTGTACACATGTCTTACTTGTCAACTTACTCTGTGACTTATATGTGTTGTTGTGTCATTCCGAAATATATGTGTTAAACTTGAAGTTCTAACAAACACAAATATGATATTGCCACCTAAAAAGAATTACGAAAACAAATTTAAGATGAAGATGATTTGTTAATCTCCTTACAAATATTAGAGTTCCAGAATTATTTCCTGTTGATTTTCAGTAACTTGCATTTTTGTGTGGATCTCTGGTTCTGAGTGACGCATCACATTATCTCTCACTTTTCCATATGTCTGCTTTCCCCCTACGAAAACTCTGTTCCTTACATTCAATATATCCATATTGATGCCAGTAGTAGATAATATGAAATTCCATTTTTTAGTCTGATGCATAGCTTACTTACTTGCAAAATGTGGAAATTTTGTGAGAATAGTGTAACTTTAACTATTTACAAATACTGTTTTTTGAACATTTAATGGGAAATGAGCATTTTAGAAGTTTCAAGGAGTGGAAGCAGTGGCAGGAGATAACAATTTAAATCAATGCCCGAAAGAGCAGACACCACTTATATACACTGAAGCACCAAAGAAATTGGTATAGGCATGTGTATTCAAATACAGTGATATCCACACAGGCAGAATATGGCACTGCAGTCAGCAACACCTATATAAGAGTGTCTGGCATAGTTGTTGGATCAGTTACTGTTGATAAAATGGTAGATTTAAGTGAGTTTGAATGTGGTGCTATAGTCAGCACAAGAGCGCTGAGACACAGCATCTCCAAGGTAGTGATGAAGTGGGGATTTTCCCATATGACCATTTTACGAGTGTACTGTGAATATTGGGAATCCGGTAAAACATCAAATCTCCAACATTGCTGTGGCCAGAAAAGGAACCTGCAAGAACAGGACCAACAACGACTGAAACGAATCATTCACTATGACAGAAGTGTAATCCTTCTGTAAATTTCTGCAGATTTCAATGCTGGCTGATCAGCAAGTGTCAGTGTGCAAACCATTCAATGAAACATTATCAATATGGGCTTTGAGAGCTGAAGGCCCATTTGTGTACCCTTGGTGACTGCATGACACGAAGCTTTATGCCTTGCCTGGGCCTATCAGCACCAACACTGGACTGTTAATGACTGGAAACATGTTGCCTATTTTGTTTCAAATTTCATCGAGTGGATTGGCGTGTATGGGTATGGAGACAACCTCATGAATCCATGGACACTGTATGTCAGTAGAGGACTGTTCAAGTTGGTGGAGGCATGTGGGGCATGTGCAGTTGGAGAGATATGGGGCCCCTGTGATGTCTAGATACAACTCTCACAGGTGACACATACATAAGCATCCTCTCTGATCACCTGCATCCGTTCATGCCCATTGTGCATTACAATGGACTTGGGCAATTCCAGCAGGACAGTGCAACACCCCACACATCCAGAATTGCTACAAAATGCCCAGGAACACTCTTCTGAGTTTAAATGCTTTCTCTGGCCACAAACCCCCCCCCCCCCTCCCCCCCCAGACGTGAACATTACTGAGCATTTCTTGGATGCCTTGCAACGTGCTACTCAGAAGAGATCTCCTCCCCCTCATACGACATTAGTCAAGGCCATGCCACATCATGTTGTGGCATTTCTGCATGCTTGTGGGGCCCTACATGATAGGCAAGTGTATCAGTTTCTTTGGCTCTTCAGTATATAATTAAGGTGAGGATGGCCAGACAGCTCTTAAGTGCATATGCACAACAAACTCAGACTCTTACAGGAATCAGTGAAATTCTGCAGGTATTGAGGATAAGGGGCAAGGGGCACTACGTTTGTAGTGTGTGGGTAAGTTGAGAATTTGGGTGTGATGGGAGGCATGGTAGGGAAGTCTATGCAGTTATAACGATCAATACATCTGGATGGCTCAATAGTCAGAGCAACTGCCTACTAAGCAGAAGATCCAGGTTCAAATTCTAGTCTGACACAAATTTTCAACTTCCCTGTTGATTTAAATCAATGCCCACTCACTGCCAACTTATGTAATTCCTTTGTGTATGAATTCATTGTGTCACAGCCAATACTTCCATTCCTCAGAAGGCCAGTTACCAGTACTTCACGTGGCCCATATTGTGCATTGACACAGATTATTCATGCATGACAGAGTTCATGCATATTGTAAATAAAATTTTGGACATTTATGAAACAGTCCTATACATGTGAAGCAAATATCTTGGACAAGGTACTCCTGTCACATAGCTAATGACATTTCATTTCTTAGTTCACGGTAGTGATAAGTAAGGACATAGACAATATTAGTACTAGAATGTATTTAAAAAGTTCTTGTACATAAACTGGAGCAATTTTTCAGTTTAAAGTGAATATATTTGAGATTTGCTATTTATATTCAATATCCCAAGGAATTGACAGACAAGTTAGTTAAGATATTGTAGGAAAGTTCTGGTAGAAATTAAATAATTTAAGAATAAAGGTGGCTGCTCACCAAATATGGAAGGTGTAGAGTTGATGACAGGCACACAGGAAAGAAAATGAAAACTTAATAGAATTTGGAATAAATCCTTCCTCTAACTAGGGTACATAAACATGCATACACACACACACACACATACACACACACACACACACACACACACACACACGCAACACACGCCAGGGCCACTACATGGTGCTGGCTAGACACACAATGCTCAGCAGGTGGATTGATGGTGTGGGGATTGTATCAGGTGGTGTGGGTGGAGGCAAGAAGAGGCAGAAAGAAGGATTTGGGGTGAGTAGCTAGCAACTCAGAGAGAGGCAGCCAGTTTGCTGGTTGGGAATACGACATGAAGGTGTGGCAGGTGCACGGGCTAGGCATATGATGCACGGGTATCAGCACTGGTAGGGAATGGCACATGATGAAGGTGACAAGGAGACATGAAGTGAGAGGGGCTGACAGGACAGAGGAAGGGGAATCTGTTATGTGGACGGTGTGAAGACAGTGGGATAATGGAGACTGAGGCCAGGAGACTTACAGGTGCGAAGAATTTGTTGCAAGGATAACTCCCTTCTATGTAGTTCACAAAAACTGGTGATAGAGGGAAGGAGCCAGATGTGCTCGGTTGCATGTTGTGCCACAGTGTGGTCAAATTTGTTCTTAGTCACAGTTTGGCAGTGCCTATTCACTCTGGTGGACAGCTGGTTGTTACCATACCAATACAAAAAGCTATGTGTTGGTTTCAGCAGAGCTGGTAAATGACACAGCTGCTTTCACTGGCGGGTAGAGGTGCCTATGACTGGACTGGAGTAGGAAGTACTGGGAGAGTGGGTTAGGCAGGTCTTGGACCTGGATCTACCACCGGGATATGATCCCTGTGGCAAGCAGTTGGGATTGGCAGTGGCTTAGGCATAGACTAGGATGTTGTTTAGGTTGGGTGGGCAACACAATACCACTTTAGGAGGGGTGGGAAGTGTCTTGGGAAAGATGGCCCTCGTTTCACAGCATGATGATAGATAATAAAAACCCTGGATCGGATCTGATTCTTGGGGGTGGTGGATGGATTAGCAATGTGTGAGGATACAGCGTAGAAAATTTACTTGTGGACCAGGTTTATGGGGTAGTGACTGATTATTAAGGTCCTCACCTGGGAAAGGGAGTTCTTGTCATTGCAGATACGCTGTGCATGGGTGGTCAGGCAACGCAGGAGGGATCTTTTTGGTGTGGGAGGGTTTAAAGCTGATAAAATGCAGACCTACATCTACATCTACATCTACATCTACATTTATACTCCGCAAGCCACCCAATGGTGTGTGGCAGAGGGCACTTTACGTGCCACTGTCATTACCTCCCTTTTCTGTTCCAGTCGTGTATGGTTCGCGGGAAGAACGACTGTCTGAAAGCCTCCGTGCACGCTCGAATCTCTCTAATTTTACAATCGTGATCTCCTCGCGAGGTATAAGTAGGGGGAAGCAATACATTCGATACCTCATCCAGAAACGCACCCTCTCAAAACCTGGCAAGCAAGCTACACTGTGATGCAGAGCGCCTCTCTTGCAGCGTCTGCCACTTGAGTTTGCTAAACATCTCCGTAACGCTATCACGGTTACCAAATAACCCTGTGATGAAATGTGCCGCTCTTCTTTGCATCTTCTCTGGTACAGATCCCACACTGATGAGCCATATTCAAGTATAGGTCGAACGAGTGTTTTGTAAGCCACCTCCTTTGTTGATGGACTACATTTTCTAAGGACTCTCCCAATGAATCTCAACCTGGCACCTGCCTTACCAACAATTAATTTTATATGATCATTCCACTTCAAATCATTCCGCACGCATACTCCAAGATATTTTACAGAAGTAACTGCTACCAGTGTTTGTTCCGCTATCAAATAATCATACAATAAAGGATCCTTCTTTCTATGTATTCGCAATACATTACATTTGTCTATGTTAAGGGTCAGTTGCCACTCCCTGCACCAAGTGCCTATCCACTGCAGATCTTCCTGCATTTTGCTACAATTTTCTAATGTTGCAACTTCTCTGTATACTACAGCATCATCCGCGAAAAGCCGCATGGAACTTCCGACACTATCTACTAAGTCATTTATATATATTGTGAAAAGCAATGGTCCCATAACACTCCCCTGTGGCACGCCAGACGTTACTTTAACGTCTGTAGACGTCTCTCCATTGATAACAACATGCTGTGTTCTGTTTGCTAAAAACTCTTCAATCCAGCCACACAGCTGGTCTGATATTCTGTAGGCTCTTATTTTGTTTATCAGGCGACAGTGTGGAACTGTATCGAACGCCTTCTGGAAGTCAAGGAAAATGGCATCTACCTGGGTGCCTGTACCTAATATTTTCTAGGTCTCATGAACAAATAAAGCGAGTTGGATCATACACGATCGCCGTTTCTGGAATCCATGTTGATTCCTACAGAGTAGGAAGGCAGGAGACGAGATACTGGCAGAAGTAAAGCTGTGAGTACCGGGTGTGAGTCGTGCTTTGGTAGCTCAGATGGTAGAGCACTTGCCCGCGAAAGGCAAAGGTCCCGAGTTCGAGTCTCGGTTGGGCACACAGTTTTAATCTGCCAGGAAGTTTCCTACAGAGTAGATTCTGGGTTTCCAAAAACGATATGATACTCGAGCGAAAAACATGTTCTAAAATTCTACAACAGATCAACGTCAGAGATATAGGTCTATAGTTTTGCACATCTGCTCGACAACCATTCTTGAAGACTGGGACCACCTGTACTCTTTTCCAATCATTTGGAACCTTCCGTTCCTCTAGAGACTTGCGGTACACGGCTGTTAGAAGGGGGGCAAGTTCTTTCCTATTGGTGGTTAGTGGATTTAATGTGAACAGAGGTGTGGAGGGATTCATCAGAGAGATTGAGCTCTAAATGCAGGCGGGCGGCATGTTGGGTTGAGGAGGACCAGGTAACACATATGGGAGAGAAGATGTTGAGGTTGTGGAGGAATGAGGATATGGTCCAGATCATGAAGATAACATCAATGAATCTGAATCAGACAAGGAGTTTAGGGTTTTGGGAGATTAGGAAAGTTCCCTCTGAGTGACTCACAAATTGGTTGACAAAGTAGGTTGACATAAGACAGTGCCAACCCAATGCCCATGGTGTGCTGTGGATTTCTTTATGTACCTTGCCCTCAAAGGAGAAGAACTAATGTGTCAGTATATGGGTGGTAATGTGTATGAGGAATGAGGTGGTGGGTTTGAAGACTGAAGGACCTTAGAAGAGGTAGTGTATGATAGTGGCAAGGTCATGGGCTTGAAGGATGTTGGAGTATAGGGAGATGGCTTCAACAGTGATGAGTAAGAATTGAGGAGGTAAAGGAGTGGGGATGGTGGACAGTGAAGGAAGTGTTTAGTACCTTAGATGTGCATATACAAATTTTCTGGAGCCCCAAAGATTATAATACAACAGTCTAAAATGCTATGTTAGTGTTATCGTTTTAATCACTTTGCTTATCATAGATGCAAAGACAATACATATCAGTCTCCCCAACTCCACACCCTTGAAACATTGCTCTGCAAACAACATGCAGAGATGCTGTTTAAGCAAACTTGTTAATAAAAAAAAGGGAGGGAGAGAGACAGGGAGGGGGAGGGGGGGGGGGAAGAGAGAGAGAGAGAGAGAGAGATTGGGGGGGGGGGGGGGAGGGACATAGGGATGGCATGATGGGGAGGGGGGGGGGGAAAGGGACAGAGAGAAATGGGGGGGGGGGGTCGAGATATCTGTTAATGAATATACTCACAAGTGCCACAACAACAGTGTACTGCGTAACTGGCACTGAGGGTTTGACTTTCGTAATGAATGGTGAATCCAAATCTGCAGCCCATGTGCCCACTTCTGTAGCAGTATTGTCACTCAAACTCACATTAAGAGCTGTCATATTAAATTGCATATGGCTATGTCCATTAGAAGACAATGTTATTTGACCATAAGCTCCTGAATTCTGCATTGAAATCTGAAAAATTAACAGGTAATTCATTGTAAGTTTCATACAGTGGGTTGCATACAACTTTGTGTTCATAAAAACATAACAAAATTGAAACAACTCCCATGAATCAGTGTTCTGTTTGTAAATGTTGAAACTGTTAAATGTTTCAGAGGTGATATAACATCAAACAGTACCTCTAGACACTAGGTTGACTTGGGTGTTGTTAAATCTCCAACAGAAATTTTTGTTATAGATGCTTAAATGACACACACATAATGAGGTGCGATCCAAAATTTTCAGGACTGGTACTGCCATCTGTTGAAAACCTTACCTTTGGATAATGGTTACCATCACCCTCGAAGTAGTTCCCATCTACATGTACACAACGGTCACAGCACTTCTGCCACTGGTCAAATGTTTTCTGGAAGTCCTGTTCTTTGAGGGTGTTCATAACCACCAGCGACGCTTCTTGAATCCTCTCTAGAGTGTTGAACTGATGGCCTTTCAACCTGAGTTTCAGTTTTGGGAATAGTACAAAGTCGCAACATGCCAAATTTGGCAAGTACAGTGGGTGGGGTACAACCACCATGTTGTTTTTTGACCAAAAGGTCCTGGTGAGCATGGACATATGACAGGGCACGTTTTCATGATGCAGCAGCCAGTTCCCTTGACGCCAAAGCTGGGGCCATCATTGATGCACGTTTTCATGGACCATTGTGAAACATCACAGCAGTATACAGAAATCCCTGTTTGGTTGGATGCGATGAATTCTTTATGCACAATTCCCTTGGTATCAAAGAAAACGATGATCATGCTCTTCACTTTGCTCTTCATCTGTCTTGCTTTTCTGGGTCTTGGAGAGCCAGGGCTCTTCCACTAGGACGATTGTTGCTTTGTCTCTGGAGCATAACCATAAATCCAGCTCTTGTCACCGGTGATAACCTGTGAGAAGAAGGTTGGCTCATCAGATGCAGTGTGACGAAGGTCTGTGCACACTTCAACACACTGTGCCTTCTGATCAGCAGTCAAGATCCTTGGCACAAATTTTGCGGCGACATGATGCACGCCCATTTCATCAGTCAACATTCGTTGACATGTCCCATAACCAATAGCCAATTCATCTGCAAGGTCTTGAATGGTTCAACATCGATCCGTGATCCGCATGAACCAATTGTTGAAGTTTGTCAATAATGTCTGGCATTGTGTGGCTAACGGGCCTTTCAGTGTGAGGATCATCCTCGACGTCTGTACGGCTGGCCCCAAACCGAGCATGCCACTCGAAAACATGCTCTGTTACCCAAACACTTGTTGAATCATTGCAATGGTCTCTGTAGCACTTTTCCCAAGATTCACACAGAATTTGATACACACATGCTGTTCTGTTCATGGATCCATCATAAAATCACCACACACCACACAGAGAATTACAGAAATCATTGTGGACATGCAACACGTCCACCCCCCCCCCCCCCCCCCCCCCAGCTGAATGCCATTCCACACACTGACTCATCAGATATGCAGCTCTCACTACCTTGCAGTGCAAAGATCTACTAGTCATACTTTCCAGATGGCAGCACCAGTCCCGAAAATTTTGGATTCCACCTCATATTTACTTTCAGAGAAAAATGTCGGAGAAAATTTATGGAATTGTTGCCCTTGCAAGAATGAAACCTGTTATTATTCATTGAGAAACATGATCATGGTGCTTTTAATCTAAGCCACATATGATACAGTACTTATATAACAATAAGTATCACATATGCATTCAAAAACAAAGTACATTCTCCAGAAATAAATTGCAGTAGTCACTTTGATTAGATCACCAAACCATATAAACATGGTGTTATTACTTTGAAATCATATTTTTCATCACACTGTTACATCATGAAATTCTTTATAAACAAATTCTGAGAATTGCACTGTATTTGTACATATATACATGAAGATGAATGTAATAATATACTACAAATGGCCTCCATGATTAATGAACTATGCAACAAAAATGGATGACATAAATGGAATCATATTATAGAATGATCAAATGTGACATAATAAAAATGTGTGTCACATCTGGACTCAAACACAGATCCCAGCTGTACAAGCACATCTCATGGACTAATCTGAAATTTCAACTTGACTCTAGTCCCTCTCCGTACCTTCTAAACTTCGTAGGCTTCCTTCCACAATGCTGTAAAACTAGCAGCCCTGGAAGAAAGAATATAGCAGAGGCTTTGACCCAAGTACACTCTGTTGAATCTTACTTATGTGGCATATTTTTTCTCCAGTGAGGCATGTATTGTGTTGAGCAATAAGTTAAAGGTGTGTGTTAAACTGAGATTGAACTTGGATCCCAGCCATTTGCAAACCTTTCATTTCCATTTGTGGTAACTGAGTACATTTTAAGTACTGCTACTGGCTCGAAGCTTCAAATTGCCACTAGCTTCTTCCACACCTTCTAAACTACAAACAGAATACACTCATCAGGTGTATAAATTGTTTGGTTCTATCCTGCTACATTATGGTATCTTGTTTATAGACAAAACATGCTGTAAAAACTTGAGAGCATGTTTGGTGTTTAGCACACAGGGTAAAATAAATAAAATGCCTCAAATGCAGTTTTCCAAACGGTATACATCACCATGCAAGCTTCCTATTACAGACAGTTCTGCACATTTTTCACTTTCTTAAAAAATTGCAAAATTAAAGAGAAAATTAATTGAAATAAACAAGAAAACACTGTAAGATGCAAAGAGGGACCCTGCATCTGAAACCAATTTGGTGTAGCAAAATGATCAATCAGTCATTGGTTGTTGTCATTAATGTATTTCCAACTGATTATCAGTATCATTGTTTCTTGTGAAGATATAAATAAATATATAGCTACAAAAATGGAGTGAATGCAATAGTTTAAACATTATGTCCTGTTTTCATCATTTTCACCAACAATGTGATAAGGGTAAATAAATTAACCTCAAATATCATCTCAAAAACAAGTAGCACACTATTGTGTCAAAAAATAAGACAGCCATGAAAAGAATGAAGAATAAAGATAAATGTCAAGCAAGCACTATATATGATTCCCAGGATGTCTCTATTAACTGGAATTTTGCAATCTTTGTAGGAAATTGAACATCGCTGCTTCAGTTTGGCATGTGATTCAAAGACAACAGAAAGCAATGAATTAGCTTGGTAATTTATCAGACACTTTCTCACTTTTGTTGTGAGCACAGGGTTAATTCTTGAGGAAAATGTAAAAATTGTTACTGGTGATTTTAGAAGACATTTTGACGAACTGATGCCTTCTGATCTAAATGTATATGACAATGCCGTAACTTTATTTATCTGAAAGTTTAGCTGTTGGTAAAATATTTGCAAGAACATTGGTAAACCAATTTGTTACATATCTTTCAGCTCTTAGAAACCTACTGATTTAATATTAAATGGTTACAAGTAAAATATTTTCCATCAGGTTACATAATTAGATTAATGGTTTCATGAAGCAAACATGCAATATAGTATTATCAGGAAAGAAACAAATACAAATTATACACCTGAAACAAGGGTGGAATGATGTCAATCAGTTAATGAATGTGCACAAATACAATACACAGCAAAAGCCTACACATTATATATGTAAGCTCATCTTATGACCAACATGACACTGAAAATGATTAATGAGACACACACTGATTTTTCCAAGAAGCTTAAAGATCTTTAAAGCTTAGGCACTTACTATGCAAGTATACAATGTAGTTTTAAAATTGAGATCAGCCACATCTAGTTAAAGATAAAATCAAAGTAGAAAGATCATTCTGAGTGTAGATGAACAAAGTAGTTTTATGGAATTGACATAATCAAATTATCTGTTTTATCGCTAACTACCAAGTCCACTGCATACTCACCTCATATTTAGTTGCTATTTATTTCTGGCTGGAGTCCTCTCACCATTGGAATGAGAATGGGTGGATATGACTTTGGCTGCACACCAACGAGCCAATTTAAGCAGGACTAAGGCGAAACAGGCCGATAAATGTGAGCGGCTTAACTGTGACTGGGTCCAACGGCATTCAGCACACTGTTATCAACTTCTCTGACAAGAAACTTGATGACACTACCAGCTCGGCTCTCAGTAAAGGATTGAACTTCGCCCCAGCTCCACGTAAGTTACCTGTGGTTGAGATTATTAGTGGAATGGAACGAGCAGTTCATCATCTTCCTCAAGAAGCAGCGGATGGCGTAAGGCTTACTACTAGCTGGATTTTAGTGACATCCAAGCCGCCTAAGTCAAATATCAGCAGAGAGGAGAGACAAGGACTGAAATTGTTGCAGAAGGATGAAGACCTAGTTGTTTTACCTGCTGACAAGGGGAACGCCATGGTAATCCTCAATGCTACAGATTACCACAAGAAAGTTGGATTGTTACTGGAGGATAGCACATATCGGATTCTCAGACAGGATACCACATCAGCGCTCAGCAGGAAGATAAGGGAGCTACTAAAAAACTCTGGCCTCTCTAACAAACTGATGAAAAACTTATGACCGAGAGCACCTAGGCCACCAAGATTGTGTGGTTGGCCAAAGGTTCAAAAGAAGAACATCCAGTTGAGACCAATTGTTAGCACTATTGGATCTCCTACGAACAGGCTTGCAAAACACTTAACTAAATTGTTGGCGCCTATAGTTGGTCACTGCCCACATCATATTAAGAATTCAAAAATGTTTGTTGATATCATAAAACAGATGAAGATAGGCCCAAACGATATCATGGTCAGCCTCGATGTGGTTTCTCTGTTTACTAAAGTACCTGTGGATGACACATTACAACTGTTGGCTGCTCATTATTCCTCAGAAATTTTGAATTTGTTCTGGCATACCTCGATGACCAATTACTTTTATACAGTGGAAATTATTATGAAATGATGGATGGAACAGCCATGAGTTCGCTACTATCACCAGAAATAGCGAATTTTTCATGGAGGATTTTGAAGAACGAGCGTTGAGCAGTGCTCACCTCTGCCCATCATGCTTCTATAGATACGTCAATGAGACTTTTTTAATCTGGCCACATAGCAGTAACACACTGCAGCAGTTCGTCAAACATTTGAATGGTGTACATCCAAACATAAAATTTACAAGGGAGGTAGAGAAGGAAGGGAAGTTACCTTTTTTAGATGTGTTGGTGGAGCGAGAACCGGATGGACGACTGGGCCATTCTGTGTACAGGAAGCCAACACATACAGACTTATATCTGCATTGCCACAGCTTCCATCATCCGTCTCAGAAGAGAGCTATGCTGAATACTTTACTACACAGAGCCAAGACTATTTCCGACAAGGACCACCTCGGTCCCAAGATAAACCATTTGATGACTGTTTTCAAGAGTAATGGTTATTCTGCCAGAGAAATTAAATCAGTATTGTCCAAGAAAGTAAGACACGATGCCGTCCATAAACAAGAAGAGGAGCAACACATAGCGTGGCTTCCATTTTGTGGTGCTACAACAAGAAAGATAGGCAGAGTCCTAAAGAGGCAAGGAATAAAACCAGTTTTCTGACCACCTAGGAAAATTAAGGAAATGTTGAGACCAGTCAAAGATAGTCTCAGCTTAAGGGTGCCGGGAATTTATAGCATTCCTTGCGAATGCGGCAAAAATTATGTGGGCCAATCTGTAAGAACCATTGGCGACCATTGCATCGAGCACCAGTGCCACCTGAAATACAGGTATTTGCAAAAATCAGAGGTGGCTGAGCAAAGCCTGCTTAACAAGCATAAGATTTTATTTGAAGAAACGGGAGTAATAACCCACGCATCAAATTACTGGGACTCTGTGATTCGGGGAGCAGTCAAAATTAGACTTAGAGATAATAACTTCAGCAGAGACAACGGCTATGCACTTAGCAACACCTGAAAGAGTGCACTGGATAAAGAAAAATCACAGAGGAAAACTTCCTGCACTTTACCTCCTGATTCAAAGGATGGCACTGCAAGCAACGTGGGATAGAAACTACATCTATGGAAGTAGAGGGCACCACTTCACTACGTGCCATATCGCTGTTGCTACGACATATTCTAGCCAATCAGAAGCTGTCCTTTGCATACAAAAGTGGGAGCCTCGCTAATTTACGACAGTTAGTTTTAGCCCTGACGACGACCATGGAAGTAGTGGTCAAAAGCTTGGAGTTTTATCCTGAATTGACGTGGCATGTACACCGAGAGATTTTTATTCAAGAATTACGTCGCTAAAGACTTCGTAGCCATATAATTTCTATCATGTTATTAAGTTGAACATGTACAAAAGCAATTACTGTGTTGGTCAAATGAAAAGAAAATGAAAATATGTAAATAAATAAATACAGTTTTGGTTGAAATTTTACATTATTCTTGTAAAATATTATTTCCCTATCCTCACATTTGTGCTGAACTGCTTTTCACTGGTGAAATGTGTTGCTACTGACAAAGGTGGATAAATCATCTGTTGCATATTACTGAGCTCATTAATTTGAAACCTTGATCATGGCTGTATCTTCTTTGGTTAAATTGTCAATTATTTTAAAAGATTTGTCCATTATCTTTTACATCATCCCAATGAATCACAGTTATTTTACTGTAGACCGATAGGTACATGGTATCAAAAGTTTTGTGTGTTGCTTTCTATAAAACTGTGTATCATGCACCTGCATAACATGTATGGTTCCCCTGATATGAACATATATTAATATTACAGATGTCTCTCAGACAACGGTACATTTATGTATATTGTACAACCTCTGCTGGTGGCCATGAAAATGTGGGACAGTGACTGACCACCTCACTGCCACTCATTGCACAGCCCATGTACAGACGTTAGTCACACACTGAGCCACACCCATTTTAGTTTGCACATTCTATGTGTAACAACACATGCCTTTTCAGCCACCATATTAAGACTGATTCTTCACTCCTCTTGCTTCTTCTAAAACAAAACTTCTTTTCTCCTAACCTAATTTCAATTTTACCTTCCATTTATTTTATAGTACTCCTGTGAGTTTTTGACACTAGAGTGATTTTGCAGTAATTTTCATATCTATCCATTTCTGTTTTTACCAGAACCACAGCAAATACTTATAGATCTCATAATGAAATTTTCCCCAAGACATTTAAGCCTCATCCATCTCTTTGATAATGAAGGAAGCTGAAGAATGAATTTAAATATGTGCCACAGCCAGGACTCAAACCAAGGGGTTCTTGCTTACTAGGCACAGATGCTGACCATTAAACCACTATAGTACTATCGTCAACATTGCTGCATGAACTACCCAAGTTGAATGCCCTCCCAACACAAACTTCCTATCTTAAACTTATTTTTCCCCTAAATTGTCACTATTGCCAGGGCTCTCACAAACTTCAGTTCATATCTTCAACTTATTTTCCCCCTAAATTGTCAATTTTTTTCTTCTGTGGTTGCAACATTCATCACCCCCTTGCATGTATGTTCTCCATATGATACATAGGTGTGCAGGCAATAAACACTGCACAAGTGTTGTAATGTTTAGAGAAGGTATTTGTTCTACACCTGCATGACACATAAGCTCCGGTCACAGTGTACTGCCTGTCATGATACATAGCAGTTCACTACATGGGCTTGGTGGCGTGTCAAGTAGTCCCCTGTTTGATGTGTTGGGTGTATACAACATTGCACATAGGGTTTCCAATTAGAAGTTATGAAATACTGGTCTGTCCTACCCTTGCAGCACGGAGATGGGGTCCCATTGGCCATTGGATATTCAAGGGCCATTGAGTATTATATCATAAATTATGACTGTGTACCCATTTCTGTTTCTCCAATTACAGTACCATCTGTGGGGGAAACAAGGAAAATACTTCAGACAAAATGTATGAAGATTTTGCAGTAGAATTGTAATCTGCAAAAGATTTCAAATACCCTCACACAGGATGGGATGGCATGTCACGTATGGTATTGCTGGATGTTCCCCTCCAAGACAAACAAATTGGAATGATCACTTCTTTGATCTGATATATAGTCTTTAAGATATTTCAATGTCTTCAGTTGCAAGGAACACCCTATATATTCTTGCAGTTCACTTTCAACATTTTTACATGTTTATCATTACTTACTAATTCCTGTATCTCATCTGTCACCCATGTCTGTCCCTTTCCTGCCTTTTTCAATATCTAGTACCTTTCCTATTGCATTTACTGAGCTGCTGAACACTTCTTTTAAGACTGTGGTGACAACGACAATGCGACTGACCACCAAAAGGAAGGCTATTGCATAAAGTGTATTATCTCTTCTGTTTTATATTCTTTGAATATTGGAGTATGGATGCTCTATTGTGCAAATAGCCATTGTATGGTGTTTTCTAAATCAGTGTATTTAGTGAGTAACACAAGTGCTTCAGTTTCTATATTGTTGCACCTGTACGTCATATGAATAGTATACATCAAGTATCCACAAGTTGTGCCCCTGAGCCAAACAGTTTAATTTCTATGTGCATACTGATACTTAATGCTCACCACTGTGAAGTCCATCATCCCTGTTAAAGAAGAGCCTCATACCTCACAACAGAGATCAACTCCACTGTCAGCTCCAGCCATCGACAATAGTATTCGCATGGGAATAAGGAATATAAAAATTCCACCTTTCTGGCCAACCAATGCACAATTATGGTTAAGGCAAATCATCACCAATTTTCACTTCCATGGTGTTGATTCTGACGTGGAGAAATTTACTATTGTGGTTTTGCAACTGGACCTTACAGTTAGTGAACAGCTGGCAGGTGTGTTTGGCAAAGAATCTTTTGCTGTTCTTCAGAATGCTATCTTGGAATATTTTCTGAAATCATGCTTACAAAAAGTTATGGAAAGTGATGCAATAACTTGTACTTTCTCCTCACAAGTGCTCTGCTCACCATGCGCATTGGTGGAACAAGGCCTGCTAGCTGGACAGTCACCAAAGCTTTTTTGGTTCCGACATTAGCTTCCACATGTTTTGACAATACTGTCAGCTTTCTCTGACCTTCCCACTGATGAACAAGCAAAAAAAGTAGACTTTGTGGTGATTAGTTATGCAGATCCAAATTTGTGTTAAGTGAAGTATGAGATTATGATGGGCAGCCCCGAACAAGCACTGCAGCCTCACTTGTTTCAAGGGGCACTGCCTCTCCGCAAACGCGTACTCTGGTGCCGGAGCCATCAGTGAGTTGTCTCATCACTGAACTTGCCCGCCTTAATGCTTGGCTGCAGCAACATGATGATGCTATTTGCCCACCTTCTAATGACAGCTGAGTATGCAGGTGGTGCTGGTTTCATAAACGTTTTGGAAAAGTAGCTTGGCATTGCACCAAATGATGTGTGTAACCAAACTTCCTGGATGAGTGTCAGTAGGTGCACATACTCATCAAGATCAGTTAAAGCACTTGCAAGTCACACACTTGTAAGCTTTTTTTGTTCTGACATTTTCTTCCACATGTTTTGACAATACTGTCAGCTTTTTCTGACCTTCCCACAATGACAGGATCACACAGACTTTTTGTAATGGATAGGTGCACTGGAGACACTTTCCTAGTGCATTCAGGATCTGAAATTAATCCTGAGTCACATACTGTGTGCATTACAGTGCACAACTACCTATTTCCACAGCACTTAAGGGCTCCCACATTGCTACATTTGGAACAATGTGATTGTAATCGTTTCATAGCTTCTGTTACTGCTTATAACTAGACACCAGTGCCTACAAGCTTTAATTTGTACGCTAAAGCACTGAAGATGATCATTATGTGATCAAAAATTGATTTTGCTGTTAATAAATCATCGTGATTATGGCCAATTCTGACCTTCTAATTTTATCTAAGCTTAAATTAGCTATTTCGCTTATTAATGAAAGTGCTATTATTGTGCGACAGCAATATTTTATGTTTTATTCTTTTAATGTCAGTTTAGGATTTATTTAAATATTTTCAGTCTTACTATAATTTCAGTCTTTTCAGAGCTATATATTAACAGCTCTGTAATAGTCTATGAGCATGGTTATTACTGTAAATTAAATTAGCTTTCTACGAAAATACCACGTATGTTTATGCTTTGTTTCTTTTTTCAAAGCCAAAAAAATGTGTCAGGCTTGTCGAGTTTCCCGAAGTGTCGAGTTATCAAGAGTCCAGTTTTTGGGGTTCTAATGTTGATCATATGACTCTAAAATGCTTAAAAAAAACTTTAAAACTCACTATTTTTCATCTAAAATTTAGAAAATTTCCCAGGGCGAGACCACCAGTGTGCCCCCCCCCCCCCCCCCTCCCAATACTGTTAATTGTCGGTGCCACTGTGTATGACGTTACCTTACTTTTCCAGAATTCCTTGTTACCACAGTAAATCAGCATTCTCTTTTTGTCTGTGGGTCCTGATGAGTAATGTCCACCTGTGATCTGATTGGTGAACCATTTTACCTTCAGAATATTTTACTTAGGATGAATCCATCACAACATTATCAACTTATAATTACATGTGCTGGGGAGGAATGGGTCCCCACTGATTTCCACGTCATATTACTGCTCCTGCTAAGTTCACCTTCTGCTATGCCTTTGGGCAACAATGCGTCTGATATAACAATCCTCTTGATTTACACCAGTCATAACTACTGGAGGAACTGTCACCATCCTCCAGGATAGACCTTTACTGTCTACCATCGATAACAGTGGGAATCACTGCTTCCACTCCATATGCCTTATCGGTCCCACCATCGCATGTGATATAACAATCCTCTTGATTTACACCAGTCATAACTACTGGATGAACTGTTACCTTCCTCCAAGATAGACCTTTACTGTCTGCCATCCATAACAGTGGGAGCCACTGCTTTCACTCCATATGCCTTATCGGTCCCAACATTGCGTCTGATATAACAATCCTCTTGATTTACACCAGTCGTAGCTACTGGAGGAACTATTGCCTTCCTTCAAGACAGAGCTTCACTGACTACCATCCATAACAGAGGGAGCCACTGCTTCCGCTTTGTGTGCCTTATCGATGATTTCCAAGAGCATCTGCTTTGTACATTGTTCCAGTCTTCATCTTAGCACTGGCAAGAGTTGTAAGTGTCTATAATCATACTACTCTCATGTAGATAGGTGGTTCTTTTCTGTTTTTATCAAGTTGTTCTTTCTGTAGGATTATATAAACAGACTAAGTTTACATAACTATCAAAACAACACGGTATGTAGAACGCAAAAAAGGGCTAAATGATGCACTGTTTATGACATTAATACATCCAAAAGATTTATACATTTTAAACTGGAAGCATAATGGACAGATAGTGACAAAAGCACAATGTTGCATGAGCAGATACTTCTTCATCTATGAAAAGAACCCCAAATGCTTAAATTAATTGAAACTAGTCAGGAATTGATTAAGAAAGGCACCCAGATGCTGTATCAGGATAGGACAAAAACTGTGATGTCTCCCTTGACACAGAGTTAGATTCTTGGGTGACTTCCCTGATTAGATCCAACATTTCCACCAACTCTTTCCTCTATTTTAGTACGTGTGAAACAATTGGCTTCAAAAACTGTCAAATTTTTTTCCTGCTCCACAATGTTACACACAGAAGAATTTTTGTGGGTGCCAATGGCTCAAATTACATGTGGCTCACTATTTTAATATATTAGATATTTTCTGTTCATTTATATGTAGAAGAATGCTGGACCAAAATAGGTACCATTAAATTGTCTTAAGGACTTTGAATGTGGCTCCATCATAGATCGCTATAGGTGTTTGGAACCACTTACCATTTGCAAGAAAAGTATACCTGTTGGCAATTAATAATGGTATGTTAACTGTGATGAAGTAATACTATATAGTTATTTGTCATGGACGTGTATCATATATATGAAAAACTTGTGGTGTCAATAGGTCACATCGACCACATAAAGCATGATCTTTGAACTCTAACTGCTCTGACGAGCTACCATGTTAATGTTCCAGTCAGCCTTTGTACCTTGTACAGTGTAAACGTGTATCTTTCTTTGTTCTGAAATATATGTATGTATAGACATTCATGGGAACAGTATGTTGCGTATACAGTTATTCGTATTCCCGTTTCCCATATTGGTGACCCCAAAGTTTCTACATCTTCCGCGACTTCTGTGCTGGCTGTGTGAAATCAACAGTTTTACGTTCGATGCCATGGCTTCCTCACCCAACCTTTTATATGAGGATTTCTAGGCTCAGCTACAACTACCAGGCCACTCCAATCCCCTGCCAATGGTTGTTTCACCACTAACAGACGGTGATTCATGATCTCCTATGAAGTTAACCTCAAACTCTGCAGCTCTACAATGGCCAAGTGTGACACCATTACCTCAGACAATGGACTTAGGTTTCATGTTGCTGGACTGTGCATGCCAACAAGTGAAAGGTGAAGTGGACGATTTCCAGAATAGTGTAATGATCGATTGCTTGTGTAGTGTTCTAAGGTACCCAAATTTGCACATGTGCTCTGATCCTCTATGTACCACAACGTCGGTTACAGTAGTGCCGTATGCAATGCCACCATTCGTGCAAAAAGTACACGCAGTCAACTGCTATCAAGCAATGTCAGTTTTGCCTTCCTCACAATTTAATAATGGAAATTTTTATACACCAAGTTCGCCAGGCTCAACCACCAGATCTGTCGCCCAGTTTCTCAACCACATGGGTTCGAGCACCCCCGATGGCGCTTTGCCATCCAGGAACGCTGTACCACAACAATGTGATTGCCAGCAGGATTCAGAAGCGATTTATGGTCCTACCACACAGGGTGCACAGAAGACTCCCGCTGTTGCCACACCAAGTACGAACCCCCCCCTCTCACACATGGAATGCCCCAATTCCAACCATACAGCTGCTTGCTCCTTCTGCAGTACTGTCTGCGTCTGCCGCCCCAGCCTTCTGCGTCATTTCTGAGGTGGACAATTTAAGTACTGTGCCTTTAACTTACAGTCCAGCCTCACACACCACTCACCCATTTGTTCCTATAGTACCGACCGTGCCTGCTGCGTCGTGCTTCTGTGACTCATCAGGGACATTGCAACCCGCCATTGTTCGGGATGTGTTTGCTAGAAATACACCCACACCAGTAGTGCCAGGTTACAGGACAGCCTATCCTACCATGGGACAGCATGCCTTTCAAGATACGCTGAAGCCACTCTCGTCCCCCCCCCCCCCCCCCCCCCCTCCCAGCCGTCTGCTGAAGCTACCTCCTTTATACAAGGATAACACTGTCTCATGGTTCCCGCATGTGGAGCATCTTTTCAAGTTACATGAGGTGACTGATGACAACACTAAATTTCTGTGTCTCGTCACGCACCTCCATGACCACTCAGATTTAATTTGTGACCTCCTCCTTTCGCCACCACAGCCGCCAAAATACGAGTTCACCAAGAAGACAACACTGGACCGACTTGCCTGCTCACCACAGGAATTAATAATCAAGATCCTGTATGAGGAATACCTGGAGACCGCACTCCGTCACACCACTGGCTGGCACTACGCCACCTGTTTATCAGCCGTCTGCGGGCAGAGTCAGGGCTTGTTCTGCCTCCACACCAACTACTCCACTGGGCAGTACTCGTTTGCTCTCTCCTCTTTCTGAGCACTCAAGAATCACTCACGCACCATATGTCCCAGTTTACATTTCAGAACAGATCAACGAGGACAAACCTCCTCCACTGTCACAATCACCTCCACCACCACATCCGACTCATCCATACTGTTGGTACTACAAGATTTTCAGGGATGAGGCCAAGAAGTGCTGCTTACCTTGCCAGCACCCAAACGCCGACTACAGGATCTAAAAGACACCGAGTCCTGTGGGGAACTTCACAGACATCCTCGAACATTGCACTCTGTCCACTCGTCCTCTTGGCTGAGCGGTTGATTATTTGTGACCAACATTTCGTCGCAGTTAGTTTTCCTAGTCGACACAGGTGCTGAGATGTTCATCATACCCACATCACTGACTTCTCCTGTTTTTTCACTGATGAAGTTGCTCCTATGCACTGTCAACGAATCAATATTACAAACTGTCGGCTCTGTTAAGGTTATGGTGGATCTATCCCCTTCTCTACATTTCCTGTGGACTTTTTACATTGCCGACATTGACGAACCATTTCTCGGTATGGATTTCTTGTCCCATTACAAACTCTTCCCGAACATAGTCCAAGGTTCAGTGCCATACCAACCTTCTAACACTCAGATACCATGCTCAGGCACTTATGCTCGTCATTGCCCAATCTGTCGCCGAGTTATTCATCACTACGGATGCCGGCAACATCGCAGTCAGGGCAGTATTACAGCAACACAAAGGCAACATGGTCTCACCCCTTCATTTCTTCTCTAAAAAACTGTCTACAGCACAGAAGAAATATTCCGCTTTTGATAGAGAACTTCTGGTGATCTATGAATCCATCAAACACTTTGGCCCTGACATTGAGGGCTGTTCTTTCTTCATCCTTACTGACCACAAACTACTGATGGATGCCTTCTGCAATCCTCCTGAGGACCCTCCCCCTCGGCGTTTCCGCCACTTCGATCTGCTCTCTCAACTTATTAGGGACGTACGCTACATCAAAGGCACAGAAAACATCCCCGCTGATTTCTTTTTGTGGACCAATACTGTCCCACGCATCATTGATTTATCTGACTTCGCCTCTCTCCAGGCCTCTGCCGAGGAATCTCAAGCTCTCCTCACAGATCCTCAGGCATCGCTTGTATTTACCAAAGCCAAGTTCCCTGGCGTTTTGGATGAAGTGTGGTGCGACTCTTCTTCTGGCAGTCTTCGGCTGTTGCTCCCTCCCACATTGCGCCCACAAGTCTTTGATGTCTTGCATAACCTCGCCCACCCTGGTGTCCGCACCACCACACAACTCATCACTGAGCATTTTATTTGGAAAAATGTTAAGCAGGACTGTCAAGCCTGGGCAAGCAACTGCATTTCCTGACAACACAACAAAATCAGACGCCACACCTCTCCCCCCCCCTTGGCAAGTTTGACATTCTGCAAGGACGTTTTCATCACATACATATTGACCTTATTAGCCCTCTGCCACTGTCAGAGGGGTACAGATATATCCTCTCCACAATCAACCACATGTCTTGTTGGGTGGAAGCTGTTTCTTTACCCAACATCACAGCAGAAACCGTGGCCAAGGGATTCATCTCATCATGGATAGCTAACTTTGGTTGCCCGTCCACCATCACCACTGACCAGGGTCGACTGTTCGAGTCTGCACTTTTCACTATTCTATGTAACTTTTGTAGTATTAAAAAAATTCATACAACAGCCTACAACCTGCAAAGCAACAGTTTAGTGGAACGATGGCATCGCACCCTTACAACAGCACTCAAGTGCTATGACTGCCTCAGACCGTGCTTCCTTGGGTATTACTCGGTCTCCATTCAACCTTTAAACCTGACTTACAGG
Source organism: Schistocerca serialis cubense (assembly GCF_023864345.2). Classification (NCBI taxonomy): domain Eukaryota; kingdom Metazoa; phylum Arthropoda; class Insecta; order Orthoptera; family Acrididae; genus Schistocerca; species Schistocerca serialis. The sequence goes on along the minus strand of NC_064638.1, from coordinate 677,361,915 downwards.
GAACTATCATCAAATTCATTTTTGGTGAGAACCTGGTTCTACCTGGGGAACTTATCCTGCCTCAAGCACCCGAGGATTTCCCCACCTCCCCAGACTTTGTTAGTAGAATGCACACCCACTTTAGACACACATGGCTACACTTGCCTGTCAGTCATTCTTCACTGGACACTTACGTGTCAACCGCACTCAACACATGCTCCCACATTACACTCTGTTAGACAACCCCTGAAACCACCATACCTCGGCCCCTTTGAAGCACTCGGAGGGGTGAGATGACGTTTGACATTATGGTTAAAGATTGCCCGCAGACTGTTTTGCTACATAGGCTGAAGCCTGCTTTCGTGGAATCCAATGCCACTCCTGCCATCCAGTCGGACCATCTGGTCGAATTTTCCATTGCCGAGCCCGATAATGAGTTAGCTCATCCCATGGTAGGGTCTTCTCCTTCTGATGATTCGTCACCGCAGTTCACGGATTTCCCAAGTGTGTCGTCATCAACCCCATGTGTAGGTTTTGATGACGGTTCATCTACTGCAGAGACTTGCTCTCCAACTTCCAACTTGCGCTGCAATGCACCACCTAACCGCATTGACGACGTGTCGACTGTCACTTTCGATGACCATGTGCTCATGCTCCTTCAGACACTGCAGACTCGACACTCAATGAGGAACTAGATGTCAAGATAGTGCATAGCCTGTCCCTCCCCCGAGAGTGCGATCCATCAAGAGTTCATGCATTCATCTCCTCGGATGGCTTCATCTGCATTAGGGGCGGGCACACTTGCATGCTGCACCCCTCCCCACACCTCTACTCCCGAGCCGACTGACACAGTGTCCGCCCCCGCTGGCTGTCTGATTACAATATGGAACTGCAGCTCATCACCATGCCTTCGCACGCCACCCTGACTGAGATGGATCTTCCAGTCGTCCACCTGCCACCTTGCACTACTCACTCCAACACCGATGCCCACACGACCTCCCCTCAGGCCTCACAGGCCGTACTCCATACTGTGGAGCGGGGAGGGGGGGAGGGGGGGGGGGAGGGCGCGGAGGCAGGGGCCGTATGGCGTTGATAGGTCACATCGACCATGTAAAGCATGATCTTTGAACTCTAACTGCTCTGACGAGCTGCCATGTTAATGTTCCAGTCAGCCTTTGTACCTCGTACAGTGTACACGTGTAGCTTTCTTTGTGCTGAAATATATGTATGTATAGACACTTATGGGAGTAGTTTGTTGCATATACAGTTATCCGTATTCCCATTTCCCATAAACTCATACAGTCACTCTAAAATTGTAATGAGTTCTGGCATCATATGTGGAGATAGTTGATGGTTGGTTAATATCATAATATAACAAACACTGAGGATACAGGTAATTAGTTTGTGGATACATCAAATAATTCAATTACAGAAACTGGTACTACCTGCTGTAAAGTGTCCAAAAGATTCAGCTTTCTCACAGGAGGAATATTTTTATTTTCTTCATATTCTTCACAGGGAATGTACTCCATATCTGGCCAGCTTCCTTCACCCATCATTTGTCTGTCAAATTAGAATATTTATATTTTAAGAAAAAACATTTCAGAAATTTTATGATACACAAAATGAAATAGGGGTAATGCAGGAGTAGGTTTACTAATGAATAATAAAACAGGAATGTGGGAAAACTATGATGGGCAGCATAGTGAATAAATTATCGTAGCCATGACCTTCCACAAATGTACAAGAACACATGCTGATTAACTCCATAGACAGATGAGAATGAAAAAGGGTATGATGAGATCCAGTACATGAGGAAAGACAGAGAATTAATTGTGCAATTCAGAAGTGGAAAAGGACAAGAAGTAAAAATGGTTGGAGAACATTGGTTTAGGAACAAGAGCAAAGTGGTGTAAAATTTTACAAAGAACATAATTTAAATAAATCCAAACACTTGGTTTAAGAATCATGAAACAATGTTGTATACACTGAAGAATCCTGTAGATACAAAAAATGCTTCATATAGAGTATACAGTAAGATACAGAACAGAGATTTAGAAATCAGGCTTCAAATAGTAAAACTTCGAAAGGAACAGATGTGAATTCTGACCATAATTTATTGGTTCAAAATGCAGACTAAAGCTTAAGAAATCAGAGAAAGGAAGGACAATAAAGAGATGGGACCTGGATAAGTTGAAACAAGCACAGAATATTGATAGTTTGGAACAGAATATTAGACATGGTTCAGCTAAAATAGGGAAAAGGACTATAATTGAGAAAAATAAAGGATTACTTTGGAAGATGAAGTAGTGTGGCATCATTGGAAAAACTTGACAAAAAGACTAGAAAGAGCAGAAGTTCTTTGATAACTTTCAAAATATTAAATTTCATTGATGAAAGGGGTAAAAATGGAGCAAATGAAACAGAAAATTAGATTGACAAAAAGTGCAAAATGTCAGAGTAAGAGAGGCCAGAGGTGAAACACAGACCAGCAGCAGCAGCAGCAGTATATACTGATATTAAGTATGTTATCAGACTGATATGAAGTATAGCATAATTCCAAATCTTTGGAAAAAAGAGAAGCTGCTGTATGAAGATTAGAGTTATATAAAGTTTATGAGAATATTTTGAAGAAGAAGGTAAAGTAGATGAAGATTAGCTAGGTTATGAGATACTGCAATAAGAATTTGACAAACCATAGATAGACCAAAGTTGAAATGTGGTACCTGAAATAAACAACATTCCTTCATAATTATTAAGATCTTTGGGACAATCAGTCATGGGAAAAGTTTTATGTGTAATAATTAGGATATATGAAACAGGCAAAATACTATTGGACTTCAAGAAGAATGCAATAATGCCAAGACAGAAGATGCTAAGTATGTGTATTAGAGCGAACCATCAGTTTAATAAGGCCTGATTGTAAAATGCTAACATTAATTATCTACAGAAGAATAAAATAAATGAAACAATGGAAAACCCATGATAGAATGTCACAATATTATGAAAACGGAAGTTGGCACTCACCATATAGCAAAGATGCTGAGTCACAGAAAGCACAACAAAAAGACTGTCACAACATAACACACACACACACACACACACACACACACACACACACACACACACACACACAGAGAGAGAGAGAGAGAGAGAGAGAGAGAGACAGAGAGAGAGAGAGAGACAGAGAAAAAGATGCAAATGCAAAGAAAACTCTCACACACATGGATACAGCCTCTGACAGCTGAATCCAGGATGGAATAACTCTTAGAAGCTGACCTTTGGGAATATCAGATTTGATTCTGGAGAAATAAACATATAAAGGAACACTGACCCTACACTCTGTCTTGTTAAAGAAAGGCAAAGTGGATTGGAATACACTATTTGGAATTTCAAAGTTAGAAGGAATAACATACACGAAGCAAAAAGTTACCTAGAAGTGTTACAGAAACCATATTGGAGTTTTAAGGATCAAAGGATGTCAAAGGGAGGCAGTACGAGATAAGAGTGAGGCAGGTTATAGCATACCCCAGTCCCCCCCCTCTTGCATGCGCCGTGGGTCCACAATGTTATTCAATCTATATCTTGTACAAGCAGCAAGTTTTACATTATGTTACTGTGATACGGCTTCAAAATACTCACTGTAGTTTTCAGTTGTGATGGAAAAAATGTTATCAGATGACTGCTGACAAAAATAAATACTAACACATTATTCTGAGGGATTTAGATTATGAAATGAGATCCCGAGAGTGCTAAATAAGTTTTGTTTGTATGGGGCAGCAAACTAACTTGTAAAGATAAATTTTCTTCTTTTATTTTCTTGTGACAACAGTCACAAAAATGGAAAAAAAACTTGCCTGTGATAGATTAGTGTGGAGTGGAGAACTGCATCACATCTGTATTCTCACTGCCAACTACAACAACTAAAACAAAGCTATGTACACCACTAACAATACGGTTAAACATGATTAGCAGTACAGTCAAAATATCAATGGTTTTACAGCTTTGAGATATTAATTTGAAAGTACTGTTAGTGTCAGAATTCTTTGGCATCCTTTAATTAACTGTATATACTGTAGAATCAAGTATTAAAGACTCTGAACCCATACTTTGAAACTGGCACCTGTAATAAAAATGAAAAAGAAAAACTCTGTGGAATGTAATTCTTTGACCTGTAATAACTGCAGCTGAGAAATACACTCTTTGGATCATATAGCCTACACTTTGTAGGCACATGGGAGATTCATTTATTGAGCTTTAGTGACAAATGTCAAATTAAATAATTTTCTTTAAAAGATTTAAAAAGTAAACAAAGCTATCTTCATTAAGGTGTGGAAATGAAAATTAAAATTCTATTGCAAGAATACGGAGCAATATTTGCTAAATACTTTCAGAGGAGTATGATTTTACTGAATTTTACACAAGCAAGGAACGAAAATAGAATCCTTCTTAGATGTCAAAGTTGAAAGACAAAGGCTGTTTTTTCTAGATGAAGAATGCTTTTAGTTTGTGAATTAGCCCCTCTTAGGTGAACACAGTTTGTCCATTTTTTTCACAGAGTAGACCCCCTACCAAAGTGTGATACTAGAAAATACATCCATCGACAATTTCTGTATGGTAGTATGTAAAACTGATAGCTCAAAAAATCTGGGTGTGAATATGATAAGAAACTGAGTTGCAAATCCCAAATCACTGACCTTCCCAAATGTTTATGTTCTTTATGAAACCATTGATTTTGGTGATGAAAGCATCTAAAACTTAGCTTTCTTTCCATATTTCAATTCATTAATACCATACGGAATAATATGCTGAAACAATTCCACACTTAGACATCAAGTGTTGTAAGGATATCATATCTACTGAAGGCAAGTTTTTTGGTAAACTGGAAGACAGTTGTTGGGTATTGTATGTCTACAGCTACACCAGACCTCTGCTAACCACCGTGAAATGCATTGCAGAAGGTTCCTAGAATGATATAACATTTTAGAGTTCCTTCTCATTCCAACTGTGTATGACTTGTAGTAAGAATAACTACTTAAATGCCTCTATGCATGCTATGGCTGGTATAATCTTCCATTCACTCTCTCTATGCAAGTGATCTGTGGGAGGCTGAAGAATACCACTAGTCTTCAGTTAACATTGGATTTTGAAACTATGTAAGTAGGCTTTAATGGAATAATTCATGTCTATCATCAGGCACCTGTCAATTTGTGTCTTTCATTATTTCTATGAAGATCTCTTTCAAATCAAACAAACATGTCATCGTTCATGCCATCCTTCCATGTTTAGGTTCAGATTCCCTACTATTTCTGTTTGACGTGGTTCTCACACACCTGATCAATAATCTAAAGAGAGATGCATAAATTGTATATGAACTGCCTCCTTCGTTGACAAACTCAATTTTCCCAGCAGCTTTCCAATGAACCAAAGTCCTCCACTTTCCACCTCTATGGATGAACATATGTGATCGTAGCATATCATATCCCTACAAAATGTTACAAACAGATACTTGCTCATGTTCACAGATTCCAGTTGTGAATCATTGATATTGTAGTTAGAGCATGCTAAGTTTTGTGGATTGAGAAGTGCACAGTTTTACATAATTGAAAATTTGAAACAAGTTGACAGTATTTGCACCACTTTGAAATCTTATCAAAATCTGAAGTTTTTTTGAGATAGTTCTTTGTTATAGATAGCTGCATCCTCAGCTAAAATCTGCGGTTACTATTAATACTTACTACTACTTCTACATCTACATCCACATCCATACTTTGTAAGCCACCTGATGGTGAGTGGCAGAGGCTTATGTCAATGACTCTCTATCTAATAACACATACTGCATCCTCCCTGCCCAAAAATCCTCAATCTGGTCACAAGTTTAATTAAAAACCTCATATGACTGTGCTTTTGTTAATAAGCATTGGCACGATACTGTGGCAAACATTTTTCAGAAGTCACGAAATGCCAACCACCTGACTTCCTTGATCCATGCCTTTCGTAATCATCATTTTCAGAATCCATACTGGAGATACCTCATAAGTTTGGAGCTCCAAAGATGTTCTCAGATTCTACAACAGATGAACATCAATGAGGCTGGACAATAGCTTTGTGGTTCTGCAGAATATTATAGTTAAAAGGACTCTGTAATGCTGAAAAATGCATGGTCAAGCAAACGTGTTATTCATGGAACTGAGTGACTCAAATGAGTTGAGTGAAGGCGTTCAGAAAAAAATAATTGGTCAGAATTTAAGAAGTGGTGTCGAGTGAAATGATAGTAAATATGAAATGAGAGATTAATGTTGACATTGAGTAAAGCACCAGACATGTGAGAGATAGAATAATAGCTAGTAAATGGATGAAAATATTGTGATAATAAGTTATGAAGGACATTGCACAGTGATTAAGTGAGTTATAAGTCGTTAAAGATAACAATCACCTATGAGAAATAAGAAATGGTTATTTTCATGTACAAAGTTTGAACTAAATGTTCACAGTTTTCACTGGTGACAGTCCTGTTTGACAGTAACTACAACAAAAATGATATTACTTTATTACTATATCTTCGTCATTTACCAGCCATGGCTGGACAGACTGCATCACAAATACAATGTTTATCAACTAACTTTTACACAACACCATATGTTGTTGTGGTCTTCAGTCCTGAGACTGGTTTGATGCAGCTCTCCATGCTACTCTATCCTGTGCAAGCTTCTTCATCTCCCATTACTTACTGCAACCTACATCCTTCTGAATCTGTTTCGTGTATTCATCTCTTGGTCGCCCTCTACGATTTTTACCCTCCTCGCTGCCCTCCAATGCTAAATTTGTGATCCCTTGATGCCTCAGAACATATCCTACCAACTGGTCCCTTCTTCTTGTCAAGTTGTGCCACAAACTCCTCTTCTCGCCAATCCTATTCAATACCTCCTCATTAGTTATGTGATCTACCCATCTAATCTTCAGCATTCTTCTGTAGCACCACATTTCGAAAGCTTCTATTTTCTTCTTGTCCAAACTATTTATCGTCCATGTTTCACTTCCATACATGGCCACACTCCATACAAATGCTTTCAGAAACGACTTCCTGACACGTAAATATATACTCGATGTAAACAAATTTCTCTTCTTCAGAAACGCTTTCCTTGCCATTGCCAGTCTACATTTTATATCCTCTCTACTTCGACCATCATCAGTTATTTTACTTCCCAAACAGCAAAAATCCTTTTAGTACTTTAAGTGTCTCATTTCCTAATCTAATTCCCTCAGCATCACCCAACTTAATTTGACCACATTCCATTATCCTCATTTTGCTTTTGTTGATGTTCACCTTATATCCTCCTTTTAAGACACTGTCAATTCTGTTCAACTGCTCTTCCAAGTCCTTTGCTGTCTCTGACAGAATTACAATGCCATTCTCCATATACAAAATTTATATTACACATAAAAGAAAATATTTATGCAGTGCACAAAACACATAGAACACAGAGAAAATGAAATATAACTAAACAGGAAAGTAAAACTTCATAGCAGCAAATGAAAATACCACAAAGCAAAATGTTTACATAACCATGTAGACCACACACACAAAGTTTTGTTTTGGCAAAATATGTACTTAAAGTAAAACACAAAATTAAATGTGCAGTTAACTGAGAACATAAAAAGAAGATTAAATTTTGGCAAAATTAAATATAAAACACAACAATATTTATTATTTTGTCCATTCACTAGAACAACTGTTGAAAAACTCTTCCAAGGAATATAGTGCATGTTGTTTCAAGTCCTGAGCAATTTTTTTCTGAAATAATTTGGGTGGCAGGGATTTCACTTCTGGAGGCAGTTGATTGTACATTTTTAGGGCAACTGTTGGAAAGCTGTCTTGTGTACTTGATAGGCAACACCTTGGCACTTCAATGTTCCTCTTACAGTGAGTGGCATGATTATGTATTTCTTGTCTTATGCTAAAATTCCTTTGATTTTCTTTTATATAAATGAGGCAGAAAAACATATACTGGCTAAAAGCAGTCATTATGCCTAGCCTTGTGAAAATTGGCTACAGTGGTCCAGTCTTTTGCTAGAGGATTTGATCCTGATGGCTATTTTTTGTAATAGCAACACATCTTTGCAGCCTGAGAAGTGTCCCCACAACAACAGTCCGTAGCTAATGTGGCTGTGGAAGAGTGTATGGTAGACTATTGTGAGAAACTGGTCAGTTATTACCCTCTTCAGCTTCCTCAGAAGGTATATCACACGAGAAAGTTTGGTGGATACATATGCAGTGTGATCATTCATGGAGAGTTTGCTCTCAATCTTGAAGCCCAGTAGTCTGACAGTCTCCATGTTTTCTTGCTCTTCAATGTTGGTTGGACTGCATATCAAATGTTGGGTTTTTTCTTCATTAATCTTCATTTTATTTATGATCAACCATTCTTTTATTTCTCCAAAAATCAAATTTGATGCACCAAGAGCTTCAGCGGCTGTATGTCCTTTGGCAATAAGGATAGTGTCATCTGCAAACTGCAACATTTGACTATTACAGCTCATATCATTGACATATATGAGGAATAGGAGAGGTCCTAAGACTGATCCTTGGGGCACTCCATGTTCCAGTTTTTGTTCAAGAGAAGTTGTTCCGTGCACTGCTTTCGGTTTTCCAAATAAGATTGGAGTGTTGATAGAACAACACCTCCAACACCATAGCATCTTAACTTGGCTATTAGTGTTGTGTGTGAGATGCAGTCAAAGGCTTTGCTGAGGTCACAGAGTGTCAGTGCCACACTCTCTCTCTCTTCAAAACTCTGTCAAATCATTTTTAATAAGTCCAGTGTGGCTATCACTGTTGATCTCCCTTTGCGGAATCCGTGCTGTGTGTTTTGGAAGTTGTTTTCCTCAAAGTAATTCAGTACCTGGCAGTGCATCACAGACTCAGTAACTTTGGCTAGTACTGGTACCACTGAGATTGGTCTGAAGCTGGACACCTCGCATGGATCCCCCTTCTTATATATTGGTACTGTGCAAGCCAGTTTAAGGAAGTCTGGGAAGACACCAGAAGATAGACATTTGTTTATTGCTATGGCTAGTTGCTGAGCTAATTCTGCAATAATTTTCTTTAGCAGTGTGCAGGACATGCCATAGATGTCTACACTTTCTGAGTGTTTGTAGGAGTTTACAATTTTTATCATGTGTTCAGGGTGTACTTCCTTCCAGTTTTGAATACTGCAACTGTCTGCATTTCTTATGTTTGCAGTCGGATCTAGGTCAGAGTGTGGAATTTCACTCACTGGCTTTTCCACTATTCTGACAAAATATTCATTGAAGTCATCAGGGCTACATGAATTTAAGCAGGAGGTAGTCTTCTTTCTGTTCTCATTTACAAGATTCCAGGCAGCTTTACAAGGATTTTGGGCCTCTTTAAAGTATGTATCATTATATTTCTTTTTTGCTTCCTCTACTGCCTTCCTATAAGCTTTTTTGGCTTTTAGGTAGTTGTGGTGATGTAATTCTTTAGCTGGAATGTCTAAAGCTGATTTCATTTGGTCCTTGCACATTATTACAACACACTTCAATTTATTGAGCTCGGGTGTGTACCATTGTTTCACATTGATAACTTTCTGCCTGCCTAGTGATTTGTCCACAGGTTTCTTCACTGGTCTTACCGGAAACATATCATCAAATATTGCTTTTAAGGTTTGGAACAGACATAAGAAAGAATCACTGCCTACTAACTCTGCAATAGTCATGCGCATGAGTGTGAATTGGAATTGTTAGAAAAATGATTGCCAAACAACAGTGGCTATAATGGGAATAAAGACAATATTACAAAAAGAATAGATTGCTATTCACTATATAACAGAGATGTTGAGTCGCAGAAAGGCACAACAAAAAGACTACTAAACATGTACTCTTTTGGCCAGAAAGCCTTCTTCCAAAATAGACAACATATAGACAAACACATTCACACAAACACAGCTCACACACACATGACCTCTGTCTATGGCTGTCAGCGACAGTCTTCTTCCTGTGCTTGTGTACAACTCATCATCTATCTTTTTCCTGGATTTTCCATTGTTTAACTTCATGTTTTGCCATATGTGTGAGTGAGTTTATGAACTCGATGGTTATGCAGAATCTGGCTTGTTCAGTCTCCAGCTTCTATGGTGTTCTCTGAGCCTAGTGCAGATTGATATCCCAGTAAGCTGATGTCTAGGAAATTAATTGTGGAAACCTCTTACCACTCGACAGAAATGAACATTATTGAGCATATCTGTGATGCCTTGCAACGTGGTGTTCAGAATAGATCTCAACCCCTTCATACTCTTACGGTTTTATGGACGGCCCTGCATGATTCATGTTGTCAATTCCCTCCAGCCCTACCACTACTCAAGGCATTAGTCAAGTCCATACAACATCATGCTGCAACATTTTTGCATGCTAGTGGGGACCCTACATGTTATTAGGCAGGTTACCAGTTTCTTTGACTCTTCAGTGTAAGGTTAGTTGAAGAGTCAGCATTTCATCCATCATCCATAGCACACTCTGAGCTGAGTTTTTTGGACATTTTACACATTTCATAAAAACAAGTTAACAAACAAACCTGTGGTGTTCACTATTAAAACTTTTGAACTGAATTACTTTTTTTACATTTTAAATGTATTATTACTATTACTATTGTTAATATTACCATGATTTTCATTGTGACATTTCACAGTTCTATATTTTACTATTCTATTACATTTTATTTGGAGAGGTTTTGTGAATACTACCATGTATCCTTCAACATTCTGTCATTGACACATCTGCTAAGATGACTAAAAGTACACAAATAAAAATTAATTATTGCATTCTGTAATGAGTAGGAGCATAATAATTCAATGACTTACGCAATAGCAAGAAATGTATTCCGAAACAGCTCATAATAAAACTGGTAAGTTAGCTTAGGATTTTCAGACCCAATTACAGTTCCTTCAGGATCATTTGGTTTGACGTGCAAAACTGATGCTCCTTTACCACATTTTTGACAAGATGGATTACCTTCATCCTATAACATTAACAATAGTGTCAGTTAACATTTTAAATAGCTTCAGTCATTGGATACACAGGCTGCACATCCCCAGAAAATTGTTATGTGTTTTGTCCTCTGATAGTATAAACATTATTATTTGTTCATAGTTATTCATCAATCACTGATTATCTATTCAGTATAGGATTTGATATGTGTGCAACAAATTTTACATTAAAATTACACATTACACATGCATTTTACACTGAAAATTAAATTTTAGGTTTTGGATAATACCTTATTATAGAATTATTCTACCCCATACATAATGCTGTTGGTTACAGATTTTGTAGATACCTCTCAAGGGAGTTCATTGGTAGGTGTCTCACTGCCAGTTCATTACACAGTTTTATGCCAGTTAAATCTATTATACTTTAAATCTAACAATGGAATATTCATGATGGAATAATATTATGAAAAGGACAGATTACTACTCACCCTATGGCGGAGATGTTAAGTCACAAAATGGCTCTAAGCACTATGGGACTTAACATCTGAGGTCATCAGTCCCCTAGACTTAGAACTACTTAAACCTAACTAACCTAAGAACATCACACACAGCCATGCCTGAGGCAGGATTCGAACCTGCGACCGTAGTAGCAGTGCGGTTCCGGACTGAAGCACCTACAACCGCTCAACCACAGCGGCCAGCTGTTAGGTCACAGACAGGCACAACAAAAAGATTACTAAACACATAAGCTTTTCTCCACAACGCCTTCTTCTGAAGTAGTCTGAAGTAGACAACACACACACACACACACACACACACAGATATATATATATATATATATATATATATATATATATATAAATAATCATGCAAATGCAGCTCACATGCCCATGCTCTCTGGCTCCCAAGGCCTGACTGTGAACAACTGTGCATGTAAAGTACTGTTTGTGGGAGAATGTAGGGACAAGGTACTGAGAGAGCAGGGCAGCTACGTGCAGTCAGAAGATTAGATGGAGGATGAGGTGGGACCGAAAAATAAGAGAAATAAAAAAGATTGTTGGTGGGCTTGTGGAATAGAAGGCTTTGGAGTGGGAACAGGGAAGGGATGGGTAGGTGAAGGACAATGACTAACAAAGATTGAGGTCTGGAGGATTATGGGAACATAGTATAAACTGGATGGAGAGTTGCCATTTGTGCAGTTCAGAAAAGCTGGTGTTGGTGGAAGGCTCCAGATGGCAGATGCTGTGAAGCAGTCGTTAAAATCAAGAGTACTGTGATGGACAACATGGTCAGCAGCTGGGTGGACCAACTGTTTCTTGACCACTGTTTGCCTGTGGCCATTCATGTCGACAGACAGCTTGTTGGTTGTCATGACCTCATAGAATGAAGCACAGTGGTTGCAGCTTAGCTTGTAGATCACATGACTAGTTTTACTAGTAGCCTTGCCTTTGATGGGATAGGTGATTGTGGTAGAATGACATATGGAACAGATCTTGCATCTAGGTCTATTAAAGGGATATGAGACATGAGGCAAGGGACTGGCAGTGGGGGCTCTGTAGGGACGGACGAGGTTATTTTGTAGGTTGGGTGGGCAGTGGAATACCACTGTGGGAGGGGTGGGGAGGGTGGTGGTTAGGACATTCCTCATCTCAGGGCATGATGAGAAGTGGTCAAAACCCTGGCTGAGATTGTGATTCAGTTGTTCCAGTCCTGGGTGGTACTGAGTCAAGAGGTATATGCTCCTCTGTGGCCAGATGGTGGTCTTTGGAAGGGGGTAGGTTTCTGGAGAGATAAGGGACAGAATGTTTGTGATTGGGAGGGTAATTACAGTCTGTGAAGGCCTCAGTGAGACCCTTGGTAGTTTTTGAGATGGATTGCTCATTACTACAGATGTGACAGTCATGGGTGGCTATGCTGTGTGGAAGAGACTTCTTGATATGGAATGGGTAGCACCTGTCATGGTGGAGATGCTGGAGGTGGTTGGTAGGTGTGATATGGACAGAGGTAGTGATGTAGCTATTTTGAGGTGTAGGTGAACATTGAGGAAGGTAGCTTGTTGGGTTGAGGAGGACCAGGTGAAGGGAATGGGGGAGAACATATTGAGGATCTGGAGGAATGTGGATAGGGTATCCTCACCCTCCTCAATTCAGATCACAAATATGTCATCAATGAATCTGTTAGTTACTTACTTATGTCATGTTCTGTAGATCATTTTCCTGATTATTTTATCGATATGATGTGGAACAAGTCATATTACGAGATATATATAAACCCACACATGAATAGTGCTAATATTAATATTACTGAAATTTCTAGTTCTACACATGCAACTTCATTTAGAGGTACATTTTTTTTCTTTTTTACCATTTCTGAAATAGAAACTGGTTCTGAACCATGAATAAGATGATGCCATGCTGGTACCCACTACAGTGCCCCAGATGTTGTATTTGTGGGCCTTCTAGAGGAATCCTTCCTAATCACCCGAATCCCAAATCACTCACCTTGTTTAAATTCACTGATGACACATTTTTGATCTGAATTGAGGATGAGGACATCTATCCACATTCCTCCAGAACCTCAAAACCTTCTCACCCATTCATTTCATCTGGTCCTCCACAACCCAACAAGCCACCTTCCTCAATGTTGACCTCCACCACAAAATGGCTAGATCAGTACATCTGTCCATATCAGACCTACTGACCACTAGCAATATCTCTACTTCGACAGCTGCCACCCATTCCTTACTAAGAAGTCCCTTCCATGCAGTCTAGCGACATATAGCTGTCGCATATGTAGTGATGAGCAGTCCCTTTCAAAATATACTATGTGTCTCACTGAAGCCTTCACAGACTGTACTTATCCTCCCAATCTAGTACAGAAACAGATCTCCCATGCCTTTTCTCTCCAGACACCCAAACCCTCCCAAAGTCACACAGTATGGCCGCAGAGAAATATACCCTCATGACTCAGTAACACCCTGAACTTCGTGCAGCTGAATCATATTCTCAGCCAGGGCTTCAACAACCTCTCATCGTGCGCTGAAATGAGGAATGACCTACACACTATTCTCCCCATCCCTTCCACAGTGGTATTCCTCTTACCTCCCGACTCAAACAATAACCTCGGCCACCTCTGCACAACCCGTTCCCAACCCCTTGCACCATGGCTCATCCCCCTGTAATAGACCTAGATGCAAGACCTGTGCCACACATCCTTCCACCACCATCTACTCCAGTCCAGTCTCAAGCATCACTTATCCCATCAAAGGCAGATGTACATGTGAAACCAGTCACATTATCTACAAGCTAAGCTAGCCTACAACCACTGTGCTTCATTCTATGTGGGCCTGATGACCAATAAGCTGTCTGTTCACATGAATGGCCACTGACAGTCTGCGGTCAAGAAAGAGCTGGACCACCCAGCTGCTGAGCACACTGCCCATCACAATGCTATTGATTTTAAAGACTGCTTCACAGCATCTGCCATCTGGATCCTTCCTATCAACACCAGCTTTTCTGAACTGTGCAAGTGGCAACTCTCCACGCAATTTATACAACATTTCCATAATCCTCCTGGCCTCAACCTTCATTAGTTATTGTCCTCCACCTACCTGCCCCTTCCCTGTTCCCACTCCACAGCCTTCTATTCCACAAGCCCACCCACAGACTTTTTTACTTCTCTCCTTTTCCACCTCCACCCCACTCTCCATCTAATGTTCTGACCACACCTAGCTGCCCTGCCTTCTCTCTACCTCATTCCTGTATGCTTCCACAAACAGTACTTTACCATTCCCTATCCATAATCTGCTTTCCCTACCTCTCCCTTCCCCAGCCTTGTGTGAACTGTGTTTGCATGAGTGTGTGTGTGTGTGTGTGTGTGTGTGTGTGTGTGTGTGTGTGTTGTCTATTTGAGAAGAAGACCTTCTTGCTGGAAGCTTACATGTTTGGTAGTCTTTTTTTGTCTGTCTGCAACTCACCATCTCTACTTATGGTGAGTAGTGATCTATTCTTTTCATAATACTGTAATACTCTAAATCTATATTACTTATGTTCTTTATTCCATAATTGTGGATAGACCTTCTGCAAGGGAAAATCTCTTGCTGGTTTTACATTGAGGGGAGACTGGCTTTAATATAGAGGGAAAGTATAGTTAGTTCTTTGAAATGTGGCCAGCATAACACTGTTTGGAATGTCTGTAAATGTTTTCACTGCTTTTTCATTGGTACATGAACACTATTTGTGCACCAGAAGAGTTGCCCCATTAGCTATTTCCGTAAGTGGAGAGTGAGTGAAAGAAAGCATAATATAAACACTGAAGCTGTTCTTGAATGACCCAGTGTTTTAATTTGCATAGTAATAAGTAAATCACACATGACAGTTTAATGCACAACTGCTCTATGTGTGTACATTTCCTTTCATTTGTGGATTCTAATGAATTCCTAGTAACCTGACAGAATCCACACTCGTTTGCCTTTTCACTTACTGTATGAAGAAAGAAGGATGTTTTCAGTTTTGGTTTTATTTAATACTAGTTTACTGTCACATAGCCATTGTGCAGACGTATCAACCGTTGTCAGTGTTTCATTTTCCCCTTTTTCTCTATTCAGATCAGTCATTATAAGGATTATATCATTACTGACTTGTAGGGCAAAAATCTTAGCAAATTATTCACATATATTACAAGAAGAAAAGGGGCCATAACAGGAACTTGTGACAGTCCTGAGTAACAAGGTAAAGCATTCAATCTACAATTATTTACAATGACTTCTTCTTTTCCATCTAACAGATACACTCTGATTAATGATAGCTCATTGACTTGGTATTATTATTTATATATTTATTCGTTTCACCCTCCAAGGAGCACACAGAACCATTAATTAGCACTGGTCTTCTAAGCTTTCTTGTTCTTCTTTTCTTCCCAAAGCTTCCTCATCCTTTCACTATGGGCCTGTCTTCTTTCTAGTGTCCATGTGTTTTTCAATTTCAGATTCTTTTCCATTGTGTTTTTGGTTGTAAACTAATGAGAGTTGATTTATTGTCTGTGCGTAGCCCGTGTGGTATCTAGCAGGTCAATACTGAGTTCCATGGGGTCATTTTGGGTTTCTGCTAGCCAGTGTGCCATGGTTTGGCGAGTTCCTTTGATGATAAGGAACATTTTCTTGGTCATTCTACAGGTGTCCGTTCTTGCTAAATGTCCGTAGAATTTCAATCGTCTTTTCTGTGCAACTGACATGAAAAATTGAATCCTTGAGTACAGTTCTTTAGAGCTTTTGCACACCCAGATACGATCTTGAATCTTGGCTCCAAATATTTTTCTGAGTATTTCACTGTCCACTTTCTCAATGTCCTTGATGCTGATGGTTAATGATGATGTTTCTGTTGTGTAGAGGGCTTCTGGAAGAGTGACTGTATGATAGTGGTGAAGTCTGGCATGGGTGGATAGCGATTTCTTATTGTATGTGTTCCAGGTCCTTCGTATGATATTGTCACATAGAAGACGGTGTAATTAGATGAATGACGAACACTAACTTCACTCAACGAAGGTTTATTCAGCACTTGCACATACGAGAGCGCCAAGCAAACTGCCTCTGGCCAGAGCACATTCAGTATATATACAATTACAGAACATTCCAGTACAATGATTCTTGACATTTGTGGATACTTGTAGAATGTACTCAAACTGAATACCGAGATTAAAATTTCACAGTTCAGGTGAGTTTTGAACTCACGACCCTCCATGCAACAGTCTAGTATCATAACCACTACATTACAGCGACTGTGCTACTCAGCTTCTTCTGCGATATTGTTCCCTCCTTAAGAGAACAGCGTCTCAGTGTTACATCCTCCTAGTTCAGGAATGAGTCATCAGTTCTGCATACTCCGACTCCCGATGACTGATGTTCGCCCCTGCTGCTACATTCTTTTTCACCTTTCCGCGTTTTTCCTGTTGCTGGAGCTTTGAATTTACCCTGGGTTGCAGGATCCTTATAGGGCTTCATTTGAAGGGCATGGACCATATCTCTGATCTTTCGTCACCTTGTGTCAGGGTTGAAATCTTCAACTTCGTAAGTAACATCAGACAACTGTCTTACAACCTTATAAGGTCCAAAGTAGCACCTGAGGAGCTTCTCAGAGAGACCAAGCTTCCAAACAGGAGTGACGATCCAGGCGAGGTCACCGGGCTGGTATACAGCAGGGCGGTGGCTTGTGACAAACCTTCAGCAACTGTTTTCTTGAGCCTGCAGCATGTGGAGTCCAGCTTACTGCCAAGCTTCCTCAGCTCTGGTTAACACCTGACTGATGTAATTGTCATCCATGTTATCAGGATGCAACGGAAACACAGTGTCCATCATCGTAGTCACCTTATGCTCATGCACCAGGAAAAAAGGCATAAATCCTGTGGTGTCTCATTTGGCGGTGTTGTAGGCAAACGTCACAAAAGGTAGCACCTCATCCCAGTTGCTCTGCCCAACATTGACAAACACTGATAGCATGTTGGCCAAGGTCTTATTAAGGCATTCAGTAAGCCCGTTAGTTTGCGGATGGTAGGCAGTCGTCATGTGATGAGTAATGTTGGACCGACGGTTTACCTCTGTCACAAGATTTGACTGAAAAACTTTCAATCGATTCGTAATTAATTACCTTGGGGCACCGTGTTTTAACAGAATGTCTTCCACAATGAATTTGGCTACCTCGAATGCTTTGGCTGTTTTCACGGCTTTTGTAATGGCATAGGCTATCAGATAATCAGGCAAACAATAATCCATCTATTGCCACTAGCAGACATTGGAAATCATCTGAGGAGGTCAATCCCATTGTTGTTGTTGTGGTCTTCAGTCCCAAGACTTGTTTGATGCAGCTCTCCATGCTACTCTATCCTGTGCAAGCTTCTTCATCTCCCAGTACCTACTGCAACCTACATCCTTCTGAATCTGCTTAGTGTATTCATCTCTTGGTCTCCCTCTATGATTTTTACCCTCCACGCTGCCCTCCAATACTAAACTGGTGGTCCCTTGATGCCTCAGAACATGTCCTACCAACCGATCCCTTCTTCTAGTCAAGTTGTGCCACAAACTTCTCTTCTCCCCAATCCTATTCAGTACTTCCCCATTAGTTATGTGATCTACCCACCTAATCTTCAGCTTTCTTCTGTAGCACCACATTTCAAAAGCTTCTATTCTCTTCTTGTCCAAACTATTTATCGTCCATGTTTCACTTCCATACATGGCTACACTCCATACAAATACTTTTAGAAATGACTTCCTGACACTTAAACCTATACTCGATGTTAACAAATTTCTCTTCTTCAGAAATGCTTTCCTTGCCATTGCCAGTCTACATTTTATATCCTCTCTACTTCGACCATCATCAGTTATTTTACTTCCCAAATAGCAAAACTCCTTTACTACTTTAAGTGTCTCATTTCCTAATCTAATTCCCTCAGCGTCACCTGACTTAATTTGACTACAATCCATTATCCTTGTTTTGCTTTTGTTGATGTTCATCTTATATCCTTCTTTCAAGACACTATCCATTCCGTTCAACTGCTCTTCCAAGTCCTTTGCTGTCTCTGACATAATTACAATGTCATCGGCGAACCTCAAAGTTTTTATTTCTTCTCCGTGGATTTTAATACCTACTCTGAATTTTTCTTTTGTTTCCTTCACTGCTTGCTCAATATAAAGATTGAATAACATCGGGGAGAGGCTACAACCCTGTCTCACTCCCTTCCCAACCACTGCTTCCCTTTCATGTCCCTCGACTCTTATAACTGCCATCTGGTCTCTGTACAAATTGTAAATAGCCTGTCACTCCCTGTATTTTACCCCTGCCACCATCAGAATTTGAAAGAGAGTATTCCAGTCAACATTGTCAAAAGCTTTCTCTAAGTCTGCAAATGCTAGAAACGTAGGTTTGCCTTTCCTTAATCTAGCTTCTAAGATAAGTCATAGGGTCAGTATTGCCTCATGTGTTCCGATATTTCTATGGAATCCAAACTGATCTTTCCCGAGGTTGGCTTCTACTAGTTTTTCCATTCGTCTGTAAAGAATTTGCGTTAGTATTTTGCAGCCGTGACTTATTAAACTGATAGTTCAGTAGTTTTCACATCTGTCAACACATGCTTTCTTTGGGATTAGAATTATTATATTCTTATGGAAGTCTGAGGGTATTTCGCCTGTCTCATCATCTTGCTCATCAGATGGTAGAGTTTTGTCAGGACTGGCTCTACCAAGGCTGTCAGTAGTTCTAATAGAATGTTGTCTAATCCTGGAGCTTTGTTTTGACTCAGGTCTTTCAGTGCTCTGTCAAACTCTTCACACAGTATCATATTTCCCAGTTCATCTTCATCTACATCCTCTTCTATTTCCATAATATTGTCCTCAAGTACACCGCCCTTGTATAGACCTTCTATATACTCCTTCCACCTTTCTGCTTTCCCTTCTTTGCTAAGAACTGGGTTTCCATCCGAGCTCTTGATATTCATACAAGTGGTTGTCTTTTCTCCAAAGGTCTCTTTAATTTTCATGTAGGCAGTATCTATCTTACCCCTAGTGAGATAAGCTTCTACATCCTTACATTTTTCCTCTAGCCATCCCTGCTTAGCCATTTCGCACTTCCTGTCAATCTCATTTGTGAGACGTTTGTATTCCTTTTTACCTACTTCATTTACTGCATTTTTATGTTTTCTCCTTTCATCAATTAAATTCAATATTTCTTCTGTTACCCAAGGGTTTCTACTAGTCCTTGTCTTTTTACATACTTGATCCTCTGCTGCCTTCACCACTTCATCCCTCAAAACTACCCATTCTTCTTCAACTGTATTTCTTTCCCCCATTCCTGTCAATTGTTCCCTTATGCTCTCCCTGAAACTCTGTACAACCTCTGGTTTAGTCAGTTTATCCAGGTCCCATCTCCTTAGATTCCCACCTTTTTGCAGTTTCTTCAGTTTTAATCTACAGTTCATAACCAACAGAGTGTGGTCAGAGTCCACATCTGCCCCTGGAAATGTCTTACAATTTAAAACCTGGTTCCTAAATCTCTGTCTTACCATTATATAATCTATCTGAAACCTGAGGTCAATCCCAACACACTGGAAAGGCGTTTTACTGGTGGAACTGGTACGAGTCGGCCAGGTGGTTTCTGAGGAACTGCCTTTCTCCTCTGGCACTCTCGACAGTGCGGCACATAGTGATAGACACTCCTAAATAAACCTGGCCAGAAAAATCTCTGGCGGATCCTATCACACATCTTAATAAATCCTAAATGTCCAGTCTCAGGTGTCTCATGGAATTTCCGTAGAACATCTAAGTGCAAGTGTTAAGGAATCACTGATAGCCACCTCTTTCCTAATGGATCAAAGTTTTTCTTGTGAAGTAATCCATTAACTACCTTAAATTGTCCTTTTACATCCTCTGGCCAATTTAAGGCAAGAATAATTTGAGATATCTTGGCATCCTTCTTCTGCTGAGCGGAGATATCCTGGAGTGCAGCGAGACAGTCACTATCTTCATCAAAGTCTTGATGGTCTTGCACAGGGTTTCTTGTAAGACATTCAGCATGTTGTTTTCTTCCACTTGTGTACACTGTGGTAATGTCATACTCTTGAAGATGTAGTACCCACCTGGCGAGTTGTCCTGTTGGACCCTTAAGACCTGTCAACCAACAAAGTGAATGATGGTCTGTAACAACTGTGAATTGCCTTCCATTGAGATACTGTCGAAATTTGCACATGTCCCAGGTCACAGCAAGATATTCTCTTTCTGTAGTTGTTTCTCTTGGCTTTTGTAAGTGTCCTAGAAGCATAGGCTATAACCTTCTCTTTTCCATCCGAAATTTGCACTAGAACAACATCGATCCCATACCCACTGGCATCTGTGTGTAGTTCTGTAGGTGCTCTCTCATCATACAGATGAGGGACGGGGTCAGTTGTCAGAGCTTTTCCCAGCACATTGAAAGAATCTTGTTGAGCACCACCCCAAGTAAATTTAGTATCTGCTTTTAAAAACTCTTGGAGTGGCTTGGCTTTGATACAAAAGTCTTTGATAAAATGACGGTAATAAGAACATAATCCAAGGAAGCTTCTCACATCTCTAATACTTTTAGGAATAGGAAATTCTGTTATAGACCTCACCTTTTCTGGGTCTGGCCGCATACCTTTGTTTGACTCAAGGTGCCCAAGTATTTTGATTTCTTTTGCTCCAAAGAGACACTTTCTTAGATTAAGTTTCAGTCCGCCTTGTTGGAGACACTTAAGAATGGCCATCAGTCTTTTTATGTGTTCATCAAATGTCTCTGTGAACACAATAATGTCATCTAAATAACAAAGACACATCGTCCACTTCAGGTGACTTAGAAGATTACCCATCATCCTTTCAAAAGTTGTTGGTGCATTACTCAAATCAAATGGCATTACCTGAAACTCATAAAGCCCCTCCAGGGTGATGGGGTGATGAATGCAGTTTTCTCACGATTAGCCACATCTACTTCAATTTGCCAGTATACTGAGTACATGTCCATGGTTGAGGAAAACTTAGCCCCCTTCAGACAGTCTAGTGTATCGTCAATTCGTGGAAGAGGGTAAACGTCCTTTTAAGTTATCTTATTAAGCTTCCTGTAATCAACACAAAAGTGCCAACTGTCATCCTTCTTCCTGATGAGAACCACTGGTGATGACCATGAGCTCTGCAAAGGCTGAATAATGTCATTCTTCATTATTTTCTCTACCTCATCCCTAATTATTCGACATTCTTTTTCTGACACACAGTATGCTCTCTGGCTTATTGGTTGATTGTCTCCAGTGCTAATCCAGTGCTTCACCATCAATATGTCTAATTTTCTCTTCACCTGTGGACTGAAGCATTCAGAGGACTCTTGAAGAATGGCAAGTAGCTTCTTCTGTTGTTCCTTAGTGAGATCTGATGACAGTCAAACTAGAAGATCTTGTCTCGTAGTGGTTGTGCTAATTTTGCCCAAAGACTCAGCATGGGAGGTTTCTATGATGCTTAGCTGTTCTGCAATTAATGGCTCAGCATTTGCTATGCACATGCATCTTGGAAGGATCTGCAGTTCTCAGCAACAGGTAACTATCCACAATTCACCGAATCCATTCTTAAACAAGGTGACTGAGGCTGGGATAGTCAAGTTATTCTTCAGTGGTATGCTTCTCTTACATTCCACTACAGAATCCAAGGGTTGACGCATGGCATGATACATGACAGTTATGTTTCTAGCACTGACTGCAGGAATGATCACTTCATTCAGCACACATAGTCTCCACACACTCAGATGCGCCTCTATCTGTCCACAGTATCTCATCTTGTCTAGCATAATCTTCAAGGACCACAATCTATAATTGACTGAGAAGCTTTTAAAAAGTCCCATCCATGAATGACATCATGACTACACTCTTGTAAGACTACAAATTCTAAGAACTGTATATGGCCACTTATACCCACATGAATGACACATCTTCCTGTAGGTTTTATATATTTCCCATTAGCCACCTTCAGCAGAGATGTTTTGCTGTCGATGAATACACTTTTATGCAACTGGCAACAGTACTTCTCCAAAATGAGTGAATATGATGCTCCAAAGTCCACAATAGCTTGAGCTGGTCAGCCATCCATGAGGATATCAACTTAGTTTCCTATCATTTTTGCAGTGATCGACAGTGGGGGATTTTTCTCTTCAGCGACCTCACCTCCAAGGAAGGTCGCACCCTTTAGTTTACCAGGTTGCGGTGGCTAGGTGATAGGCTGGAGCTTCTAAACGGTGATGGAGACTTTGATCGGCATGTTGGAGAGCGACCTCTCCAACAGCTAGCTTGTGGCAATGGTGACCTACGTCATTCTGCATCCACATCTTCTTGTTTATCTTCGTCATCCCAGAGTTGGCGTTGACTAAGATAGGCCTGTTGTCTTCTGGTGCAGGCATCATCAAATATCCACCACCTTTCTTGACAACAGTGCACCAAATGTCCTGGTTGTCCACAGTGGAAACATACTGGTTGGTTATCCTGGGTCCTCCAGATGCCAGTCTTCCTTAGTGTCCAAAGAGGTTCCTTATACAGCATTGTAGGAATGTAACTTTGCCTGGGTCTCAACTTTTTCACTGTTTTAAACGGAAATAAATGATGGGAGATTGGGTTCAAGGTCTGTTCCACTTCCTCCCTTATGACCCCTTGAAGTGCCTCGGTTTTTTGCTCGCTGTGCGATCCAAGTGACTTCTGAACTTCCTCTCTCGCTATCTGATGAAGAACACTTGTGAAATAAGTTTCTTCCTCCATCACAGACATCGATACAATGTTTGGAAGCTGTTCAGACTTCTTGCGTGTAATTTTTTTTTTGATGCAGTGTCTCGATATACTGGCACCATTTTATGAAGTCGTCTGTTGTCGAAACCTCTTTCAGGAGTAGGGCTTGATACATGTCCTCAGCAATGCCCTTCATGAGATGTGCAACATTATCTTCCTCCTTCATTCTAGGATCCACTATTTTACACAACTTCAAGATGTCTTGAATGTAGGATGCTGTAGTTTCTCCTGGATGCTGTGCCCTGCACTTTAATTTATCTTCAGCCATGCGCTTCTGTCATTGTGTCGCCGGAATACTTGCACAGTTCCACCTGGAATACTTCCTAGCTTGTGAACTTCTCCTCACTGTTCTCATACCATTGCTTGGCAGTGCCCTCCAAGTAGAAAAATACATTAGCCAAACACATGGTGTCATCTCATTTGTGAAATTTTGCTATATGTTCTTATACCTTCAGCCACTTGTTTGGATCTTGGCCGTCATTACCAGAGAACCTGGTAGGATGTCTCATGTGGTGGCACACAGTTGCTGTCATCATAACGTCCTCTTCTCCAATAGATCGCGATCTGCTGAATTTAGCTTGAGCTTGATTTCTCGCCACATAAATGGCGACTCTATCGTGGCTTGATGGGAGCCACTGTGTCATCGATAATGTACGTTCTCACAAGTCACAATAGCCAGCATCTACACTAGAATATTGTCACGTAGAAGAAGGTGTAATTAGATGAATGACGAACACTAATTTCACTTAATGAAGGTTTATTCAGCACTTGCACATACAAGAGCGCAAAGCAAAATGCCTCCGCCCAGAACACATATGATATATATAAAGTTACAGAATATTCCAGTACAATGGTTCTTGGCATTTGTGGATACTTCTAGAATGTACTCAAAATGTATATAGAAATTAAAATTCAGGTGAGTTTTGAACTCACAACCCCTCATGCAACAGTCTAGTAGCATAGCCACTACACCACGGCGACTGTGCTACTCAGCTTCTTCTGCGACAATATTGTTGAAATTTAGATATTATTATATATTTGGCACAGTATCAAATGCTTTGTTTAGATAATGGAACCAAGCATAGGCAAAAGAATGGCTTTCAAAACATTCCAGCACATCTATAACCAGAGATTTTACAGTTTGATGCTAGATAAACCAGGCCTAAAGCCATAAAGCAAAGAAGAGATGGGCACAGACAGAGGGTGTATACTCTTAACACACAACACCCTGTTGCAGAGCGTGCTCTACAACATTACACTCAGTGCCTGTTTCACACATGCCAACAGGATTCTTCACCAAAGACACCAGTTTCTCAGAATTCCACAGGTGGAAACTGGTGCTCCAACATGTCCTTGGTTCTCGCCACCCACCTGGCCTTAATTTACATTAATTTCTTCGGTCTTAGCATTTCTCCTCAGTAACTATACCTTTTACTTTTCCATATCTTTCTGACTTGTCTATTTTTCTGTTTGCTCCACCTCTTGCTCCATAGACAATATATATAGCTTTGCACTCTTATAAACGCTAACAGAAAAGTTAACTCAAACAGGAAAGTCATAATTACAGCATATTGGCTTATAATCTGAATTTACAATAACAATAAACAAGGCTCAATGTCTGAGAGCGGGAACAATAGGAGATGGGCTGAGGGGTGAGGGGGGGGGGGGGGATGGACATAGAAAGAGAAACAATGACATGGACAGAGAGACTGGACAGGAGGAGGTGGGGAAAGAGAGGGGAGAAAAAGGTTTCTAAAGAAAGGGGGAGGTGATGATGGACAGAGAGTGGGGGAAAGAACGGCAGGATGAGATCAGAGTGTGGTGGAAGGAGGTTATGGGCAGATAGAGGGGTGAGAGCAGGGCAGGAGCTGTTGGAGAGAGAGGGGGAGGAGAAAATGAACAGAGAGAGGGGTGAGAGTGGGGCAGGAAGAGATGGAGAGAGAGACACAGGAAGGAAAGTATGAACAGAGAGAGGGGGAGGAGTTGATGGACAGTGAGACGGGGTGGAGGAGGAGATGGACAGTGAGATTTGGTGGGGGAAGAGATATACAAAGAGAGGGGGAGGAGGAGATGGACAGTTGGGAGGTGGAGGAGATGGACAAAGAGAGGGAGAGGAGTAGATGGACAGAGACATGGGTGAAAAGTAGATTAGACTGTATATCCAATTCCCATATAAGCACAGCTTTCTCCTTTCCATTTGCATCGTTGGGTACAGCTAGTTGTTTAATATTTTTGGATCATTGCAAATATATTTTAGAATGTCTCCCACAATGTTTGCAAAGTTGCAACTTAACAAAGGGAAATAAACTAACTTGTTCCACACCATTCCAAGTAACATTCTAAGGTATGATGGAACACACAAGTAAGTAAACAAAACTTTTTCTGAAGTGAATCTTGCAAGTGAAGTCACATGACAAATCTAAGAGAAAGTACAAACAAAAAACAAAAATTCAGCTGAATAATTTAAAGTTGTATTATGAGGAAAAAGTTTCAACAGATGTGATGTCAGTTTAAGAAAATGTAGGAAGAAGAAATCCTTCTGCTAATTTTTCACATTCCTCTGTGTGAAAATCAGCATGGTACACACAAAAGGCTAAATTTTCGTAGGTTCTTTTATGTGAGAGAGGGAGAATATAACATGCATGTACAGACAGTAGCAAGCATACAACAACAGACACAAACCTGTGTAACAGCATACCATCCAAACTGGCGACCATAAAACTCCATATCAGCAGCAGCCTCAAGCACTTTGTTAACAGTGTCCATTCTACCAAGAATAAAGTAATTGAACACTTCACGTTGCTTAAATGTTGATAGCTGTTCTCCAATATTTTTAAATTTGATTTCATTGATTATATGTCTTGTTGGGACATTCTGGAGCAAGGATTTATATTTATGGTCCATGACTGTTTAGACAGAAGATGGAAGGTGAAATTTTACTAAATTATTTTCCATAATAATGAATTTATTGTTATAGGATATTTGCTTTTAGTTAAATAAGAGTCAGCTAATTTATAATTCAAAAGTAGAATTATTATGCAGTTGTTAGATACTAGCATCATTAAATAAAAAAGTCTTATAATAATAGTAAAAGTAATGGTTTTATTTGTCTGTGGACCATTCTGTACAATGGTAAAACATTTATGTGGAGTTTAAAAATTACAGTCACATGAATACACCAACAAAATTAATGATTATCTTATTATAAAAATCTAAAAACACATTCACACCCATCAACCCCCCCCCCCCCCACACACACACACAAAACCACACTCACAGATTTTTTTAAAAAATGTTTCAATGAGTGACACAAACATATATCAATAGACAAAATGTTTATTTATAATAAAATAACAACTTAAAAGCAATGAATATGTACAGATATGATTATCGTGCATTAAAGCCAATGAAGGTTATCCAAAAAAATTCAATGCTTATACAGTTATATTACTTTAATTTTTAACTTCATGATATTCTTTGACATGAGTGACATTTTAATTTAGTTTTGAAAATAGATATACTTTTCTGTGATCTGTATATCATGTGGCAAACTGCTGTATAGAAAGCATCCTGCATTCAAAGGCCCTTTGCCATTTAATTTGAGGTGATTTCTTTCAATGTAATAATCATTTTTACTTCAAACAATGGAGAATCCAAGATGGAATGTAACAATATTAGAGAAGGAAGGTTGCCACTCACCATATAGCAGATAGGTACAACAAGATTCTCACAATTATAGCTTTTGACCATTAAGGCCTTTGTCAACAAAAGACACACTAACACACACACACACACACACACACACACACACACACACACACACACACACACACACACATGTGCGTGCGAGCGCGCGAGCGCACACACACACACACACACACACACACACACACACACACACACACACATAAATGCAACTCGCACACATGACTGCAGTCTCAGGCAACTGAAATCACACTGCTTTTTACTTCTTGTGATATAATCTTGGATGTCTCTGTTTAAAAATGTAGCATGTTTATTTTTGGCATAAAATAATTGTTTCATATATGTATAATGATGTTAATATTAATATCTTTAGTTCTATGAATTTATTTTTGCAGGAATCTCAGGGAGCTAATTTTGCCATGCATTTGACAGCTTTCTTTTATAGCTTTAGTGATCCTTGAAAATGAACATTTGCAGCATTTTGTCAGACCATGATAAAATTTGGTAATGATTAATGGGCTTGCTATTTCATGTTATTAGTAGTGTTCATGTGTTTATTGTCCTCCAAATTTTTCTCATCATAAATATTCTTGTACTCATTAATAACATATTTTACAAGATTCTCTCATGTCAAGGATGTGTCCACTATCACCTCAAGGATTTATAACTTTCTGTGTCTTTAGATCCAGTTCTCCAAGCTATAATAGTAGTGTTCAGTTATGTGTTTTGTTTGAATGTATTTGCATTTGCATGTATATGGTTTAGTTAATATCTATAAAAATATTATTTTCACTGAAGTAATTGTTTCCATTTTTTGTATTTCATGGAGCTTTCTTTTGTAGATTATCTGTTGAAACATTAGTCTGGTAGACATACCATGTAGCCCACAGTACTTTTTGTTTTTAAACCACATATTATTTTTACTAATTCAGAGCCATTTGTTGGAAAAAGGAATAAACATTTTCATTTTATCCATTGTTGTTGGAGTGTTCCTTTATTAATCTGTCCACTATCTGACATAATCTGAAATAATTTTGGTTTAAAATATTCCTAACTTTTTGAGAAACCATGACTTTCTTTCCCTTCTTCTTGATAGTTACATTCCCATTGTTTTTCATGTCTATACATTCCCTCTCTTTCCTTATGTGGGACGACATGGTCTTCGTGAGGTTAGTAGAAACTGCAGTTTTGTTCTTGTATTATTTGATGTTGGTTTCTCTCATCTTTTCATTATATGACTTCTTCTTGTCCATATAGGTATCACAGTGTTCTTGTGTTAGTTTTACTTTATTACATTTGTTGTGACTGAGCTATTATTGTAATTAACATTTGTATTTCTACATATTATTGGAATGCAAGATTTATGTAGCAGATTAATTTTTTGCAAAATATTTTGCATCCCTTATTTATGTTTCCTGTGAAACCTATGTCATACTAGACTTCAGACTGCAGTAATATTTGCAGCCTGCATAGATCTGCTGCAACTATTTAAAAGGTTTTTTCTGACCTTGCTATCTTGTCTGATAACTTCAACTAATACCCTCTGATGGGTAGTGATCTGAAATGGCTGCATTTAAGACCTTTCTTTACTTTTTGTCTTTAATATAAAGTGTGTAACTACATGATCCATTAGTGTCTGTATTTTTACTGCACTTATGGGACCAACATCACAGGTGTTGATTAGCTCGTTGAATCTCCTTGTAGAACAATTGTCTTTTCCAATGGTAATATTTATCTGACCTGCTACAATTATGTAAGGAAATTCCCTGATACCCTTGTCTAAAACCACATCTAGCTGCTTTAGAAGACAATTCATCTGACCGGTGATTTGTATGCCTCTAATGTCACACACTTTTCCCCTTTGAACTTTGTGCTGCTGCTTATTCAAATAACATTTCTATACAGTTACCCACTGACCATGGAATGCAATCCTTCATTTCATTGTGTATATATACCATAACCCATCCACTATCATTTTCATATCTGCAGAAGTAAGTCAGCTTCTTATAGGCTGTTATGTTGTAAACACTAATTTCGTTTTCTCTTAAACCAACTTCCCTTGTAATAGAAACATATAGTAGTCCTGCTGCTACCAGTACCTAAATCTAATTTACTTGGCACCTATTGCACATTCTGTTGTAAAATTCTTACAGTAAACACGTGTATGTTTACATCTAAATGTTTTAAGTCATCTTTTCCCCTATGGTATACTAGTTCATTGAGGTGTGACTTATCTTAGAGGCTTCTTCTTAATGCTTTTGGTTAAAAATTCTTCAGATAAGAAAATCACAGTACTTTCTGTGTACCTGCTGTTCCATGTGCTTTCAATGTGGCTGTTGTATTTTCTTCTGTTGATGATTTTCCTTGTCTTATAGGTGACGTTATGGTTGTTGGTGAGCATAAAACTTCAGCATAGGCGAGTGTTTTATTTACAGCTTTCATTGCCTCTCAATGGCCAACTGTTAATCATTTTTCTCCATCACACCCTCAGCATAAGAGTGTGGTTTTGGCTGCCCCTCTATTTTCATTTTTAACACAGTCTGTGGATTGGAACTTTTTTATATTGAATTGCTGACACATAAATTGCTTTCCAGTGCGCCCAATATAATGAGTTCTTTTAAGGGACTGATGTTCAAGAAAAGACTTATTTGGACATGCATCAAACATTTTTACAGTTTCCAATTAGTGTTCTTGATCTCTTTGTTTACATATTAAGTATGAATTAAGTCTTATTGAGTAGGTATATTCAAAAGGATGATGTTAACATTCTGTTAATTATTTAGGCCTTCCACTATTGCTCTGACTATCTGCTTAGCAGTACTGTGATACACATAATTAGAGCCTCATGTTTTTTACACAAATAAATTTTTAAAAAAAGAAAGAAAAAACGGAAGCACACATCATTTTTCTAGTAGTGGCTCAGATTGCTTGTTGTAGTCATTTATTACTCCACACATAGGTACACTGGTATTATGAAAGATGTCACATTGAAGTTAATTTCATTTAGTTTATTTTAAATATCTTTTCCATAGCTATCACCCGGAACTAGTAACTTTCTCTTTTTATCACTTAGGCCACTGCACTTATTGTTGTTATATGTATGTCTACTTCCCTTATCATCCCCTTTTGTATAATTCCTTTGTACTTCTGGAAATTTCATGTAAGCATTCATGGCATCTAAAGAATCACTTCACTTTCCTAACACTTTAATTTCCATATAGCCATACTTCTTGTCTATAGTTGCTTCAAAACTGTATTTAGTCAAAAATGATGATGTAAAATTTGGTTTTGTTTCAAAGCTGAAGTTACTTTATGCACGATGTAACAGGTTTTATATTCACTACGTTCTAGTATTTACCACACAGAGGGATTTTAAGAGTGATTCCAAGTTCTACAACCTTTTTGCTACTGGATGTTTCTGTTGAAGAACATCAACGATAGGTCCTTCTATTCCAGCACAAAACTTCTCTTAATAGCAGAATATAACATACATAATGACTAATGATACATATTTGAATTTAGCCTCATTTTAGCTGCATAGTTACTACTCTAACAGTACTGTATGGAAACCGTTTCATCATCACCTAGCAAGGTCTTCAAAGTTTGCTTGTGAAAATAGCATTACATTTCCTTAAACTTGCATTCAAAAAGAATATTATAGTTCCTTAAATAAAAACAGAACACTGTTAGCATAGCTACCACAGTTTTGTCAACAAATGTGCGTGTAATGCAGACTTAAAAGTACAATTTGTAAACTAAATCCTGTTAAGAAGAACATATAAAAGTACATGATACTGTCTCTTCTAGGTCTGTTGATTTTTTTGTGACATATATAACCTAAAACTCACACCACAAATATTGCAGAAAAGGAAAGTGCTACTGAATTGCGGTTTTTGCGGAATTGATTGGTAGTCAGAGGCTCATACTGTTAGCCAATAAACAGATTGTAATAATAATTATAAAGCAAAACTTTTTTGCAAACACACACTTTTATAATTGGAACAGTGCCTATTGACATTAACAAACTAAAAGTAGGTTAAATTGGAATGTCGGTTGCGTTTGTTGCAGGATTATAGTGCAAATCCTTTATGAGATCCCATATTTTGAAAAGATTCCACTGCCACACTTGTTTGTGAAATTCAACACGTGCAGTTGCTAGGTATAGTGTAGTTATGTTTGCTTACAGTGTGCTTGTGTGTTCCTTGAGA
Organism: Schistocerca serialis cubense; assembly: GCF_023864345.2. NCBI lineage: Eukaryota > Metazoa > Arthropoda > Insecta > Orthoptera > Acrididae > Schistocerca > Schistocerca serialis. Next base: position 677,330,705 of record NC_064638.1, on the reverse strand, counting down.
ATGCAGTTCATTCTTGTACAGTGTATGCGGGAAGATATCCCAATAGACGTCAACCATCTCAGTATTATTTATCTACATCTACATCTACATCCATACTCCGCAAGGTTCTCCCTTCTATTCCAGTCTTGTATTGTTTGTGGAAAGAAAGAATGTCGGTATGCCTCTGTGTGTGCTCTAATCTCTCTGATTTTATCCTCATGGTCTCTTCAAGAGATATGTGTAGGAGGCAGCAATATACCGCTTGACTCCTCGGTGAAGGTATGTTCTCAAAACCTCAACAAAAGCCTGTACCGAGCTACTGAGTGTCTCTTTTGCAAAGTCTTCCACTGGAGTTTATCTATAATCTCCGTAATGCTTTCGAGATTACTAAACGATCCTGTAACGAAGCGCGCTGCTCTCCATTGGATCTTCCCTATCTCTTCTATCAACCCTATCTGGTTCAGATCCCACACTGGTGAGCAGTATTCAAGCAGCGGACAAACAAGTGTACTGTAACCTACTTCCCCTGTTTTCAGACTGCATTTCCTTAAGATTCTTACAATGAATCTCAGTCTGGCATCTGCTTTACCGACGATTAATTTTATATGGTCATTCCATTTTAAATCACTCCTAATGCTACTCCCAAGCTCTTCGACCAGTTGCCTGAAAGTGATAGTGTAACTCCTAGACAACATAACAGAAGGAAACAAGTGATGACAGAAGAGAGGGAAATTAATATTCTTGCCACTGCTGCAGTTGATCTGCACATTAGCTCCCACGCAATCGTACAAGGAAGTAGCGTAAGTCAGGCAAGTGTCTTATGTATTTTCCATTGACATAGATTCCATCCCTATTAGATCTCTCCCATTAAGAGCTGCATGGAAACAATTATGAGAATCATGTTAACTTCTGTACATGGGCATTAAGAGAGAATACATCAGATGTAACATGTATCTTGTTCAGTGATGAAATCACATTTACTAGTCATCCAGGTAAACTGCCAAAATGTGCATTATTCGTCTGTTGACAAGCCCCATTGGCTTCATCAGGTGGAATGTCAGCATCCATGGAGTGTAAACTATTTAGCTCATAGACTCATTTTTCAGAGACAGAACACTGAACGCACACAAATATGCAGCCTCATAACAGACCAACCTTCATGACTGCTAGAAGATGTTCCTCTGAAGACTAGGAAGAACCTGTGGTACCAACATGATGGCTGTCCAGCACATAGTGCACAAAATACTACAGAATATCTTCATGAATTGTTTCCAAATCAATGCAGAGGAAATGCATCTTGGCTGCCATTTCCAAGATTTGACTCCTATAGACTTTTTTTTTCTGTGAGAGAGCTGATAGATGCCCTTTATGAGAACATACAAACTACACCTGATAATACGCAATGATGCATTGTTGCAGCCTGCTTAGACATCTCTGCTGAAATGCCAACAGATGTACAGCAGTCATTCCATACCAAACTAGAAGCCTGTATTGCTGCTGCTGGTGATCATTCTGAATACAGTCAGCGATGGTCAACTGACTCATTACTGGTCACAATCCACATAACTAGTTATGCATGTATGTTGTTCTTCAGTGTGTGCTACCACATATATTGTACAAGTATTGGTGTGGGAACTTTTCCAAAGATGATACCTCGTAAACGACCCACACTAGAACCCCACAACAAACATCATTGACATTCTAATTTATCTAATTTTAGTTTGTTAACATCAGTAGGCATTGTTCCATTTAAAAAAGTGTATGTTAACACAAAAAATACACTTTCTAAGTGTTATTGCCATCTATTTATTGGCTAAGAACCCCTAACTACAAATCCATTCTGCAAACACTGCACATTAATAGCCATTCCATTTCCACACTATTAGCACAAGTGTTATATTGAAAGACATAGAATTTTACATATGTGATGTAGCTAACAGCGTATTTGGTAACATTAGTACATGACTTTCAGAGAACAGATTAATGCTTAACCGCAACAAAATGTAATACATAGTGTATCTGACATAGAAGTCCTGTAAAAGGAAAATTTTCTGCACTTGGGTGGTCAGACAGTCAGTGAAGTGAACCATTTAAAATTATTTGGACTCAAGATAGATGGAAAGCTTTGGAAGTATCACATTCCACACCTTGTGCAGAGACTGAATGCTAGTATTTTCGCTGTAAGAATTACCATTTCTCAGACTGAAACACAAAGGCTTGTTTACTTTGCTTACTTTAACACTATTATTTCATGTGGGATTATATTTTGAGGCAACTCTGTATTCTCACTAAAAAAATCTTACCCCAGCAAACTGATATGCAATGCCAGTTCACAAACTTCATGTAGGTCACCACTGAGGTTACTCAGAATTCTAATTCTCCCCACTGCAAGTACATTCCCATCTCTTTTAATAAATGTTCTTTAAATTATGTACTTACCTGTTCCAAGACTAAGTGACTTTGGCTCACATTGTCCCACAGAACATGATAAATAAATAATAATAATTTCCTAGCATTTGAAACTATTCATTCCTCCCACAGTGAGAAGAGAGATATAAGTTAGTGAAGGATAAAAAGGAGGGGGTGATCACTCAAACAACAAGATGAAAGAGTCACTTTTCCTGAAGTAACAAATTTAGAAAAATATTGCACAATAAATGCCAATGCAGAAAATAATCAAAGACAAATCTAACAGTGATTTGCTAAACATCAACTAACTACCCCAAACACTGTAACTTTGTAGGACTTGAGCTAAGCTTTTCTTCTGCTGAACATATATTTCTCTCTGAAAATAATATTAAACAAAGTTCAGAGGTGGCCCCTGTTATAAATTTATCATTTGCTGTTATGACTCTTTCCTGATTTTTCATTATCAAACAGTAAGTTTCAGCCAAAAATATTGTAAGCAAATTATTTTGTCTATTCAGATAAAGGTGAAACAAAAGGCATACTTACTGAATGTGTCATCAAACAGAATCCCAGCATTAGTGAGGTTCTGCTCACTACAGAAGCTACGAACGAATTCAGGAATGGTGTCTATGGGAGGCATTACCTGTATTAGGTATTTCTCTTGATTTTTGTCTATGTTTCTCCAGTAACTGTAAAAGCAATTGAAAATTAAATATATACTTTCTGAAACATGGAAGTAGTGTGTGTGTGTGTGTGTGTGTGTGTGTGTGTGTGTGTGTGTGTGTGACAGAGAAAGAGAGAGGGAGAGAGGGAGGGAAGGAGGGAGGGACGGAGAGGGAGGGGGAGAGAGAGAGAGAAGCAAGTGTTACAGTTGATGGAAGACTACAGGTAATAAATATGTTTAGCAATGTACTACACTATTTATGTATGTTTTGTGCAAACAGCCTGAACAGACAACAGATATAAATAATGAAATCAAACAGTGTTATCAATGATTAAAATCACGTTGTACAAAGAACAGTTTATCACACAGTAAAAATGTATATATGAATAGTAACGGGTCCAGTGTGATACCAGTATACAAATACATTTCTTTTTATCAAGCTGTTTACTGAAATTCTTTTACTGTTTCTGAAAATATATTGAGGAAACTATAGGCCTAATAGATAAATACAGGATGTTCATAAATTCACTTACCATTTCTGCCTTACTGCTAAAATTTTGACTTCTTTGCAGGGAGTACAAAAGGCTGTACAAACAGAAGAAAGAACAGCTGTCGTCCTGAGCAGCTGCATCTGTGACTATGTGAATGCCACATTTCCTAGGAAATGGACTGCCTGTGCATCACTAAGACTTTGGGCTCCCTACTCACCTGACGTGACCTCAGTGGATGTTTTCATCTGGGAATTCATCACATCTGAAGTGCACCAAGTGAAAATAATTGATCTTGAACAACTGAAAGGTTGCAGTCCCCTGGGATCATATCAAGTGAGCAGGGAGCCAAAAGTCCTGGCTCTGCACAGCTAATTTATCTCCTAGAAAATGTAGCGTTCAGGTAGTCCCGGATACAGTCAGTCAGCAGCAACAGCTGTTCTTCCCTGTATTGCATACATTCTTTTATATTACCTGCAAAAAAGTCAACATTTTTAACAATAAGACAAAAATGGTACGTGATTTGTGAACACCCTGTATTGTGTTTCTACTTTGCTAAGAAATTCTTGAAGTTTCAAGAACAATTTCATTATTCTTAATGTAGTTTCCAGCTACAATGTTTTACTTGGGTAATAAGATGAATGACTTACTAAAAAATATTTCTCAATATAGTTTACTGCTAAACTGTTTTGCTTGGGTGAAAACATGCATGACTGTCTTATTACAAAATATTTCTCGAGTTCCTAATTGGAAAAAACCCTTCAGCTTTAAGGACACATATCTTTAATATTACTGATCTGTTTACATCAGATATGCATCACAAAAAGAAGACACATTCTTCCGTTTTTATGAATTCTCTCATTGAGATCTTTCCCTATTTTTTATGTTTCAGAGTTATCATTTGTTAATTAATATATTTATAATTTTTAGTATTTAATACATTTTATAATCTTGTTAATGTAAAACTAGTGTTAGCGTATGATGTTTATACTTATGAATCATTTTTGGTGCTCCAACTTCCTGCTGACTCGTGGATTGTGAGTTACCTTGAAGATTTTTTTAAATTATTATTTTTATTTTAGTAAACATTTATTACTTCAGTGCTTACTATATGCAATGACATCTTACAAAGGAAGAGATGTAATGTGATTTGGAGATTTAGAACAAATAAATTGCAGGAACTGTGTGATTTTATTAAGGAACTGGCAGAAAGAGCACTGATAAACTAGTCTCATGCCTTTTGGGAGTCATGAGACTATCTATAAAAACAATATTCACTGATGCAGAAATTAGAATAAGTTTTCTTTACCTATTTCCAAAAGAAAATAAAAATAAAAATAATGTCAGAATAAACCTACTAAGGAACATAAAAATTTCTTATTGTTGTAATCTGTCAATCAGCTGTCTCCAATATGTAAGGTGAACACTTCAGGTTGATATTCTAGTCTATTCTTTACAATTTCATTCGTACTTAGTGGCGGGTTTGTGATGATCATATCCTGTAATTACTGGTGTGCATAGCATCTAATTTACTGCTTCCTAAACAAAATGTACAGGCCAGCACAAAAGACATGACACACTTATTATTGCTTACGTTAACTTTTAATAATTCAAACATGATACAGGCCTATCAACAAATTTCATTGCATACCACTTCTTTTTATAGTCAAACTGTCTCTCTTCTTCATGAATACACTGTTGAAATCTACCTGGTATGTGAAAACAAGCATACACAGTTGAATGTTGTTGTCCAGGTTGTGGAAGGTGTCCTAACTGTAACAGTTCAGCTCAGCAAGAGTTTGTGGTTTCCTTCCATAGTTTTCATCTTTAACCATGACTGAAAGGGAAAAATCTATTGTGGCAAAACTGGGGAATCATGGTAGGAATTCAAGTGCAGCATAATGGCAAAGCACCCTTCCTTTCAAAACATTATTACACTATGTTATACAAGCAAATGCATAATGCACAGGGACTCCATCATTGTTGGAAGTAGAGGTTGATCATAGTTCATATGCTTGATGAGTCCTGGTGTAACCTCTTGAATTCTTGTCTCCAGTGAAATTTCCTTCAATCTACATCCCAATAACACCATGTGCAGATATTTTGGCCCACAAATTTGCACTGAGTTGATTTATTTGTTGTTCCAAGACAATACGATGGTTTTATGTGTACCAGTAAGTACATTTATGTTGGTTTATATACCCAATAGCTTGAATGTGACCTCTTAAAAACACAAAATGTTAAGTAAGAAATTCTGATCAACTTGACAGTGATCAAGCATAATTTCACAAAATCATAACCACTTGTCTGGACCATCTTCCAGCAACCCATGCATTAGGCATGGAATGTACACTCTGAAGTTCTGTTGAGGTAATATGCTTTGGGTTGACTGATGTGAAGTTTATGGGAACTCAGCTACTAATAGTCTTCAGGACTTTTTTAGACTAACCATAATGGTCGAACAGATATTGACTTCATAATTGTCATCTTTGGTGATGTCTCTGATTGCCCACTGTGAGATGCATCCAAAACAGAACCTTCAGTTTCACATTTATAAATTATATGTCACAGTGGATTGCATCAAACAAAAAATAAAAAGATAAAAAAACATTCTGATGTACATAGTACCAACTTAGATACAAACATTCCTGATGTGTATGGTCACTTTTGTGATGTCCTGCATGTGTAGATGGAAAAGAAGGGAATCTCCAATTTCTGAGGGATGCACTTCCTGCTTGCTACACTATCAACTGCTACAGGTTATATAATTACGTAATATTTTCTTATTACAAACATCCACACAAGACATCTGTGAACAATGTTATCTCTCATAAACTATGATACAATGAATAATTATCTGAAGACATTTTCCTTTCTCTTCTTTTGACAGTTTCCAATACTTTTCTTCCACCAACTTAATTTTTCTCATGGAGAAAAGTCTTTGCAGCTCATGTACTCAGAGATTGTTCTGCTGCTTCTCAGTGATGGTAGTTCTTTCTTCACACTCCAGGTATTCTAAGTAAACTGTGATTTTCATATGTTTTCATCTTTAATATTGTAATCATTATTTGTTTTGCGGCACATGCACAGAGCACAGAATGCCTGTAAGAGTATTTATCACATACATCAATATTTCTATGGAATCCAAACTGATCTTCCCCGAGGTCGGCTTCTACTAGTTTTTCCATTCGTCTGTAAAGAATTCGCGTTAGAATTTTGCAGCTGTGGCTCATTAAACTGATTGTTAGGTAATTTTCACAGCTGTCAACAGATTGTGTTATTTTGAGATAATTTTCTTTATTTTGTTTGCATGAGTCAGATTCATGTGGTGAAGTGGCAACTCAGAATGTGGTAGAATTTCCTTGTTAGCTTAAATATGGTTCACTATTTTGCTGTAATGTACTCATACTCACCTGTAGTTTAATTCAATAATTTAGGAGCAATAGTAACAATGCACAGAATAGTAGAGGGAAGACCAAAAATTTTGCTAGCTTTTGGGCAAATCCTTTCTTGAGTTACACTGTTGTTGTTGTTGTGGTCTTCAGTCCCGAGACTGGTTTGATGCAGCTCTCCATGCTACTCTATCCTGTGCAAGCTTCTTCATCTCCCAGTACCTACTGCAACCTACATCCTTTTGAGTCTGCTTAGTGTATTCATCTCTAGGTCTCCCTCTACAATTTTTACCTTCCAAACTACCCTCCAATACTAAATTGGTGATCCATTGATGCCTCAGAACATGTCCTACCAACTGATCCCTTCTTCTAGTCAAGCTGTGCAACAAACTTCTCTTCTCCTCAATCCTATTCAATACCTCCTCATTAGTTATGTGATCTACCCATCTAATCTTCAGCATTCTTCTGTAGCACCACATTTCGAAAGCTTCTATTCTCTTCTTGTCCAAACTTCCTGACACTTAAATCTATATTCGATGTTAACAAATTTCTCTTCTTCAGAAACGCCTTCCTTGCCATTGCCAGTCTACATTTTATATCCTCTCTACTTTGACCATCATCAGTTATTTTGCTCCCCAAATAGCAAAACTCCTTTACTACTTTAAGTGTCTCATTTCCTAATCTAATTCCCTCAGCATCACCCGACTTAATTCGACTACATTCCATTATCCTCGTTTTGCTTCTGTTGATGTTCATCTTATATCCTCCTTTCAAAACATTATCCATTCCGTTCAACTGCTCTTCCAAGTCCTTTGCTGTCTCTGACAGAATTACAATGTCATCGGCAAACCTCAAAGTTTTTATTACTTCTCCGTGGATTTTAATACCTACTCTGAATTTTTCTTTTGTTTCCTTTACTGTTTGCTCAATATAAAGATTGAATAACATCGGGGATAGGCTACAACCCTGTCTCACTCCCTTTCCAACCACTGCTTCCCTTTCATGTCCCTCGACTCTTATAACTGCCACCTGGTTTCTGTACAAATTGTAAATAGCCTTTCGCTCCCTGTATTTTACCCCTGCCACTTTTAGAATTTGAAAGAGCGTATTCCAGTTAACATTGTCAAACTCTTTCTCTAAGTCTACAAATGCTAGAAATGTAGGTTTGCCTTTCCTTAATCTAGCTTCTAAGATAAGTTTTAGGGTCAGTATTGCCTCATGTGTTCCAATATTTCTATGGAATCCAAACTGATCTTCCCCGAGGTCGGCTTCTACTAGTTTTTCCATTCGTCTGTAAAGAATTCGCGTTAATATTTTGCAGCTGTGGCTCATTAAACTGATTGTTTGGTAATTTTCACAGCTGTCAACACCTGCTTTCTTTGGGATCGGAATTATTATATTCTTCTTGAAGTCTGAGGGTATTTCTCCTGTTTCATACATCTTGCTCACCAGATGGTAGAGTTTCGTAAGGACTGGCTCTCCCAAGGCCGTCAGTAGTTCTAATGGAATGTTGTCTACTCCCGGGGCCTTGTTTCGACTCATGTCTTTCAGTGCTCTGTCAAACTCTTCACGCAGTATCATATCTCCCATTTCATCTACATCCTCTTCCATTTCCATAATTTTGTCCTCAAGTACATCGCCCTTGTATAGACCTTCTATATACTCCCTCCACCTTTCTGCTTTCCCTTCTTTGCTTAGAACTGGGTTTCCATCCGAGCTCTTGATATTCATACAAGTGGTTGTCTTTTCTCCAAAGGTCCCTTTAATTTTCCTGTAGGCAGTATCTATCTTACCCCTAGTGAGATAAGCCTCTATAACCTTACATCTGTCCTCCAGCCATCCCTGCTTAGCCATTTTGCACTTCCTGTCAATCTCATTTTTGAGACGTTTGTATTCCTTTTTGCCTACTTCATTTACTGCATTTTTATATTTTCTCCTTTCAACAATTAAATTCAATATTTCTTCTGTTACCCAAGGAGTTCTACTAGCCCTTGTCTTTTTACCTACTTGATCCTCTGCTGCCTTTACTACTTCATCCCTCAAAACTACCCATTCTTCTTCTACTGTATTTCTTTCCCCCATTCCTGTCAATTGTTCCCTTCTGTCTTGCCTTTTCTTCATTAGCCATGTTTCTGATGCATATGTCAGTACTGGAGGATAATGCACTCGATATAACAACTGCTTGCTTTTGGGTGGCACCCTGTTCCAAACCAAGCTTCTTACACTTGGACTTGCCTTCCTCTTTCATTAATCTCCTTATCATTTCTCTTGCTGTTTTTTGTTATGCTCCATAGGTATCTGAAACTTGCCATTTTCTATAATACTTGCCCCTCTAATACGTATATCTGTTGCTCCTCTCATCTTTTTCCTCACTGTCACCATCACTTCAAATTTTTTTGGAACTAAGTTTCAATACATAATGTCCACCCACTTACTCCTTAATGTTTAGTTTTTTGTCCCTCTCCTTCTCTTCTCCTACATGTGAAAAACCTACATTTTCTTGAAACTTTTCCTTTATATTTTTTCTACATAGTCAGCCTTCCAATCCCTCTTTTCTAAAGGGATTCCCATATCTTGCTTCTTTTCACACTGTCATACATATTCTCAATGCCCAAGAACACCATTCCTAAAACTTTACAGTATTTCTAGTGTCTCACTTAGCGCTGCCTTACACTAAAAATTAGAGTCAGTCAATATTTCTTGTCTAATCTCTCATGGTTACTCTTTCAAACCTCCTTGTACTATTTCCTGTACTCTCTTTTACAAGATCTTCTAAAATACTTTAGTAAGGATGACACATAAAAATACTTCTAAAATTTTCACAATTCCCTACAAATCCTCCATAAAAACTGGTACTATGATCTCATTTTTTCTAGTCTTCAGATGCCCTTTTTCCTTTCTGTACTGTTCTCTTGATTCAGATATGCAACATGCATCAATACCAGCTACTATCATCATCTCCATGCTTACTTCATCCAGTCTAGGCACTTTTCCTCCTTTCCTAATTTTATTGCTCCCTCTTATTCTGTCCATATTATATCCATCTTGACATCCTTTAAATCTCGAGGTTCTTCATGTTCCTCCTCCACATTTCCATTGGAGTTTACTAACTCCTTGAAATATTACTTCCACATCTCCTTGATTTTTTGTGCATTCTCAGCTTCATTTTCTTCTTTATTGATAATCCTGACTATTTTCATCATGCCTCTCTTCTTATGCTAGGCCATTCCTTACAGGACCTTCTTACTCTCCTCACTGCCTGCTTCTGTCATTTTCCTCCACTCTTCTATCTATTTCCTTTTCTTTGCTTCAATCAGTCTCTTAGCCATTTTCTTCTTCTCAGTGTATTCCTTTCTTGTTTCCTCTGTAATCATATAAGGAATTCTTTGTTTTTCTTTGTAACTTTCTCCCTTACTCTATTATTTCACAGGGGTGCTATCTTTTCAATTTTTCTTGTTACTGGTTCTACAACACAATTTTTCTGCTGCTTCCACCATCATTGTTTCGAACTTTCCCAGTTCCTCTACTGACTGTGTTTCATCCTTTGTTATACTGTTCTTTATTATTTTCTGAAATTCTTTTTTGGATATCTCTTCTTTCAACTTCCACACTCTTGTCCTTCTTTCATGCCTTTCTGCCCACTTTTCCTATCTAAACGCTCTCACTGTCACAACTAAAACATGGTGATTACTACTTGAGGCTACAGGAAGTGTAGGCTACAGGAAGTGTTACTATGACATCCATGACTGTACTCCTTTTGTTGTGGTCACATATCATGTAGTCTACCACAGATTTACTCAAAAGATCATGACTACATTATGTTAGATGATGTTCCTTCTTAAACCAAGTGTTGCCAATTGTTAGTCCATTCCTTTTACAAAAGTCTTCCCTCATTGCTACTTTCCTACTCCTTCACTCTCAGTATGTCCTCAAACCCTCCTTTCCTTGCCCACATGGGTAATTAGGTCCCTCATTATCATGAAAGTCTGTCCAGCTAATTATCTTGGCATTCCCTCTTCAGTGTCCTCCTTATCGTTAGTAGAACTGTTACCATCATTCTTAAATTATTGGCTTTCAGCCAGAACTTTCCATTTACATAGTTACAATTCTTTAATTCACATTATTAACTTTTGCTGAATTGCAGATATAGTATCCTTCTCTGTAACAATATATATTTAAAAACAAAGATGATGTGACTTACTATACGAAAGCGCTGGCAGGTCGATAGAAACACAAACAGACACATACATACACACAAAATTCAAGCTTTCGCAACAAACTGTTGCCTCATCAGGAAAGAGGGAAGGAGAGGGAAAGATAAAAGGATGTGGGTTTTAAGGGAGAGGGTAAGGAGTCATTCCAATCCCGGGAGCGGAAAGACTTACCTTAGGGGGAAAAAAGGACGGGTATACACTCGCACACACACACATATCCATCCACACATATACAGACACAAGCAGACATATTTAAAGACAAAGAGTTTGGGCAGAGATGTCAGTCGAGGCGGAAGTGCAGAGGCAAAGATGATGTTGAATGACAGGTGAGGTACGAGTGGCGGCAACTTGAAATTAGCGGAGATTGAGGCCTGGTGGGTAACTGGAAGAGAGGATATATTGAAGAGCAAGTTCCCATCTCTGGAGTTCGGATAGGTTGGTGTTGGTGGGAAGTATCCAGATAACCCGGACGGTGTAACACTGTGCCAAGATGTGCTGGCTGTACACCAAGGCATGTTTAGCCACAGGGTGATCCTCATTACCGACAAACACTGTCTGCCTGTGTCCATTCATGCGAATGGACAGTTTGTTGCTGGTCATTCCCAAATAGAATGCATCACAGTGTAGGCAGGTCAGTTGGTAAATCACGTTGGTGTTTTCACATGTGGCTTTGCCTTTGATTGTGTACACCTTCCGGGTTACAGGACTGTAGTAGGTGATGGTAGGAGGGTGCATGGGACAGGTTTTACACCGGGGGTGGTTACAAGGATAGGAGCCAGAGGGTAGGGAAGGTGGTTTGGGGATTTCATAGGGATGAACTAACAGGTTACGAAGGTTAGGTGGACGGCAGAAAGACACTCTTGGTGGAGTGGGGAGGATTTCATGAAGGATGGATCTCATTTCAGGGCAGGATTTGAGGAAGTTGTATCCCCACTGGAGAGCCACATTCAGAGTCTGATCCAGTCCCGGAAAGTATCCTGTCACAAGTGGCGCACTTTTATGGTTCTTCTGTGGGGGATTCTGGGTTTGAGGGGATGAGGAAGTGGCTCTGGTTATTTGCTTCTGTACCAGGTTGGAAGGGTAGTTGCGGGATGCGAAAGCTGTTGTCAGGTTGTTGGTGTAATGGTTCAGGGATTCCGGACTGGAGCAGATTCGTTTGCCACGAAGACCCAGGCTGTAGGGAAGGGACCGTTTCATGTGGAATGGGAGGCAGCTGTCATAATGGAGGTACTGTTGCTTGTTGGTGGGTTTGATGTGGACGGACGTGTGAAGCTGGCCATTGGACAGGTGGAGGTCAACGTCAAGGAAAGTGGCATGGGATTTGGAGTAGGACCAGGTGAATCTGATGGAACCAAAGGAGTTGAGGTTGGAGAGGAAATTCTGGAGTTCTTCTTCACTGCGAGTCCAGATCATGAAGATGTCATCAATAAATCTATACCAAACTTTGGGTTGGCAGGCCTGGGTAACCAAGAAGGCTTCCTCTAAGTGACCCATGAATAGGTTGGCGTACGAGGGGGCCATCCTGGTACCCATGGCTGTTCCCTTTAATTGTTGGTATGTCTGTCCTTCAAAAGTGAAGAAGTTGTGGGTCAGGATGAAGCTGGCTAAGGTGATGAGGAAAGAGGTTTTAGGTAGGGTGGCAGGTGATCGGCGTGAAAGGAAATGCTCCATCGCAGCGAGGCCCTGGATGTGCGGAATATTTGTGTATAAGGAAGTGGCATCAATGGTTACAAGGATGGTTTCTGGGGGTAACACATTGGGTAAGGATTCCAGGCGTTCGAGAAAGTGGTTGGTGTCTTTGATGAAGGGTGGGAGACTGCATGTAATGGGTTGAAGGTGTTGATCTACGTAGGCAGAGATACGTTCTGTGGGGGCTTGGTAACCAGCTACAATGGGGTGGCCGGGATGATTGGGTTTGTGGATTTTAGGAAGAAGGTAGAAGGTAGGGGTGCGGGGTGTCAGTGGGGTCAGGAGGTTGATGGAGTCAGGTGAAAGGTTTTGCAGGGGGCCTAAGGTTCTGAGGATTCCTTGAAGCTCCGCCTGGACATCGGGAATGGGGTTACCTTGGCAAACTTTGTATGTGGTGTTGTCTGAAAGCTGACACAGTCCCTCAGCCTCATACTCCCGACGATCAAGTACCATGGTCGTGTAACCCTTGTCCGCCGGAAGAATGACGATGGATCGGTCAGCCTTCAGATCACGGATAGCCTGGGCTTCAGCAGTTGTGATGTTGGGAGTAGGATTAAGGTTTTTTAAGAAGGATTGAGATGCAAGGCTGGAACTCAGAAATTCCTGGAAGGTTTGGAGAGGGTGATTTTGAGGAAGAGGAGGTGGGTCCCGCTGTGACGGAGGACGGAACTGTTCCAGGCAGGGTTCAATTTGGATGGTGTCTTGGGGAGTTGGATCATTAGGAGTAGGATTAGGATCATTTTTCTTCGTTGCAACGTGATATTTCCAGCAGAGAGTACGAGTGTAGGACAGTAAATCTTTGACGAGGGCTGTTTGGTTGAATCTGGGAGTGGGGCTGAAGGTGAGGCCTTTGGATAGGACAGAGGTTTCGGATTGGGAGAGAGGTTTGGAGGAAAGGTTAACTACTGAATTAGGGTGTTGTGGTTCCAGATTGTGTTGATTGGAATTTTGCGGTTTTGGAGGGAGTGGAGCTGGAAGTGGGAGATTGAGTAGATAAGAGAGACTGGGTTTGTGTGCAATGAGAGGAGGTTGAGGTTTGCTGGAAAGGTTGTGAAGGGTGAGTGAGTTGCCTTTCCGGAGGTGGGAAACCAGGAGGTAGGACAGTTTTTTGAGGTGGAGGGTGGCATGCTGTTCTAATTTACGGTTGGCCTGTAGGAGGATGCTCTGAACAGCCGGTGTGGATGTGGGAGAGGAAAGATTAAGGACTTTTATTAGGGATAGGAGTTGACGGGTGTGTTCATTGGCTGAGTTGATGTGTAGGTGAAGGATTAGGTGGGTGAGGGCAATGGATTGTTCAGTTTGGAACTGGTATAGGGACTGATGGAAAGAAGGGTTGCAGCCAGAGATGGGAACTTTAAGTGTGAGGCCTTTGGGGGTAATGCCAAATGTCAGACAAGCCTGAGAAAATAGAATATGGGAGCGTAATCTGGCTAGGGCGAAGGCATGTTTGCGGAGGGAATGTAAATAAAACTTAATGGGGTCGTTGTGGGGGTGTTGTGAGGGTGACATGGTATTAGAAGGTGGAAAGTGTAACATGAGGCTGAAATGAAAATGAAAATAAAAATATACGGGGAGGGATAAAGGTGGACTTGAAAGTAACTGGAGATCTGTTGTGAAAAAAGGCGAAAAGGTGTTGGTTACAGCTGGGCTATGTTGGACTTGGGTTGGTAGACAACGATGTGCACAAAGGTTAGGTGGTTGTGTTGCCGCCAAAACACGTTAGAGGACGGAGAAATTCGAGAAAATTTCGAAAAAACTGCGTGTAATATTTTAAAAGGAGTGGTTTTGTGGTGGAAGATTATGAAAATGATGCTAAGAATTGTCTGACGAAGAAATAATGACGTTAAAACCTGTGGGAAGCGGCTAAAAATTATCAGTGATGTGGGAAAAACGGAAATGGAAATAAAGCGAAAGTTATTAGAACTAGCCGAAATGGTTGTTTAAAAGGTGAAAGGAACTGTTTGTGAACTAGAAATGGTGGATTTTATAGCGGCGGTAGTGTTGAAAGCGGCAAAAAAATTTTTTTGTTTAATGGTTTAGAAGTGGGTTACGTATTATTGAGTATACATAGGCGGGATAAAATTGTACAGCAGATTACGGTAAAAAGGAGAAGGTGAATACAAAGTGAAACTACTGGCAAAAACAGAAAGAGAAAATAAGACGACAGAAAAGATTTCGAAATGCAACAGTGACAATAACAAACGTAATTGTTGGGTTCAAATTAATGATATCAATACAATGGAGGGAAACATTCCACGCGGGAAAAATATATTTAAAAACAAAGATGATGTGACTTACCATACGAAAGCGCTGGCCGGTCGATAGAAACACAAACAGACACATACATACATACAAAATTCAAGCTTTCGCAACAAACTGTTGCCTCATCAGGAAAGAGGGAAGGAGAGGGAAAGACGAAAGGAAGTGGGTTTTAAGGGAGAGGGTAAGGAGTCATTCCAATCAATCCCGGGAGCGGAAAGACTTACCTTAGGGGGAAAAAAGGACAGGTGTACACTCGCACACACGCACATATCCATCCACACATACACAGACACAAGCAGACATTGTGTCTGTGTATGTGCGTGCTGTCTGAAAAGTTCTCATCCTTGCCCATAAATTGCAGCACTACTTGTGTGACATTTTCCCCCTCACATGGGTACATGTGTTAGTGGACATCATGTAAAATTGCAAATCATCCCAGGTAGGCGTTGAATGTAGGCAGTCATTTGAAGCAGTTGTGTGGCTGGTGTTGTAAATGGAGAAAATTGAGTGTTGTGCAGTGGTTCAATTCTTTGTAAATGAAGGTTCAGCACTGACCAAAATTCGTTTGGGGCTTGCAAACATGTATGGCAACTCTTTGCCTTCAAATTCCACCATGAAGAAATGAGCAGCAAAGTTTATAAGTGACACTGAAAGCATCCGTGATGATCCACTTGAAAGACATAAAAAAAGTGCAAGCTCACCAGAAATCATCAACAAAGCCCTTAATACGATTTTGGAAGATTGATAAATAAAGGTGAATGAAGTTGCTAATGTTCTAGGGATATCAAACGAATGTGTTGTTCACATATTGCACCAGGAATTGAATGTAAGAAAGCTTTGTGCAAACTGGGTGCTATCTGTGCTCACTGTGTACAAAAGTGTCTTGGCAATGGGGAAATTGAGGGATTTGCATTATGAAGTGCTGGAACATCCACCATATTCCCCATATTTGTCTCCCTTGGTCTTCCATCTATTCTCAAAATTGAAGAAATTCCTGAGTGGTCAGCGCTTTTTGTGCAACCAAAGAACAGTTGTAGTTGTATATATTGTACCTTGCAGCACTTCCAGAGGAACACTACAGAGAGGGAATAATGGCTTTGGAACATTGATGGACTGATATTAGAAAAATAAAACTTGTTTGGAACCATAATTTGTCATTTTTACTATCAGGACGAGCACTTTTCAGGTTTTTCTGTTACATATGAAGGATGTGTGACAGGAGCTTTAAAGCTATTGCTCTTTTTCCTGATGTGAGAAACATTCTCTCAGACAAATACATCTGTGTGATATACATCAAATTGGTGAAAGTGAGTGTCTGCCTATTCCATTTATCCAAATAAAACAGTTTCTGTGTCAGTCATTTGTTTATTTTGGAACTATGCATTTCAATGGTTAACACTGTTATCTTGAATTGTTTATTTGCAGGGCTGGTGTTGGTGAAGAGTACAGACATCTTTTCAGAGTTGCAGACCAAAGGCAGTGTAGGTTATTTTATATTTTTTGAGGGACAGCAGAGGTGTAAAAAGGTCTCCATACTGTTGTCCAATGTACGTCCTCTCCACTGCACATTATTTTCACTGATCAACAGTCTCTGTCCTCAGAATGCCATCCCTTAAGAGCAGAAAATCCATTTATCCCATTTTTTGTTTGTTAGTTCTGTACTGCAATTTACACATTGTAATGTTAATGAGAAGATGAGTGTAAACATTAATGCTGTGCACTGTGCTTACATACCGCAGATCACCTTCTTGCCCACAGGATGCAGAGACTGTTGGCAGTTCCAGGGCTCTTGTGAAATACTTCACTGCTTCAGAAGACACATCTTGTAATGTTGTATCCAGTATGATATGAATTTTTTTATTCTGATCAATTGATGAATTGTATCCAAAACACACTACAAACAAATATGTAAATCTTTAGTCAAAAATGGCACACATGTGATTAAAAAGAATACACAAAATCAACAAAATGAAAAAATTAAGGATTATGTTTTGCACAAAATGATATATGACAGACTTTTTCATCATCATCATAATCATCATCATCATTATTGTCATTGGCATTAGGATCAAAGTATCAAGGTGGCAGACAAGGTGATAGTTCATCAAGTTTCTTCATGAAATAATGTCAATTTTGCTGTTAAGAAGGAAAAGTATTTAAACTGTAAGGAAGAATTCCCTGCATTGAATCAACGTGTGTTGAGTTACAGTTTACAATCAGTGCACTGAAAATGGACATCTCAAGTCTTCAGGTAAAAAATAAGTGAGCTGAATACAGTACAAGTTCTGCAAAGCACACTGTCTGTCACTGAAAAGCAGACAAAAATTACATACTGAAGCAGCATACAATAAATGCAAAATCACACTAAAAGTGAACATACCATTAAAATAAATTCTGCCCACAAAAGCCCCTTTAAAGTTTTATATAGTAATAGTACAATGAGAAATCTCAAACGACATACAAAAGAAAGGGAAATATGCTAAAGCCTATTAG